>NC_043712.1:63535449-63564022 GCF_006229205.1 Suricata suricatta
GGGCTGCCCCCAAATCACTTGGTGGTGCCCTGGGTCACAGCAAACCTTGCCCAGCTCAGGCCTGTCCTGGCTTTTCCTTCCCCCAGGGGTTCCCCCCCCCCCCCCACCCGGTCTGAATGCACTGGCTGCAAGGTCTCCTCTTCCCAAGGTCAGCCACAAGAGCTGTTTGACCACCCAAGTAGCCTCTCACAGTGCTTGGACATTCCTCTGCTGCCCCCTGCAGGGCAACAAGAAGAGTTTGGTCTATTTCTGGAACAGAAAGCCCATGGCTTCTTTAACAATGGTTTTTTAAAGGTATGTTCTTGGCTCTTCTACTAATTAGAGGTGAAAACAGGGGGGGGGGGCGTTTCTTTTGCTAACTTGGCCCACTTGGAAACCTATGGACCAGCCTGGCAATTTAAGGCCACCGCCCCTCCCCCCGCACCCTCCCCCTCTCCCCAGGCTGTGCAGATACTGGCTTCCTCCTATGAATATGTTTAGGATCCACAAGAGGGGGTCTTACAGAGGTTAAGGAAAGGTGTAAAATCAGTTTTTGAGTTCAATGAATGGGGTGGGGGTGACTATGACTGGAGCTGTCTGGGGTCCTCATGTCTTGCAAGGACAAGAAGACCTGCCCCAAAAGCCCTGGTGAGAGACACTGGGGATGTCAAGAAGAATCGACCTGAAAAGGAATTTGGTGACAAGATGCTCCTAAGGAGAAACTGCCCTCTCCTGTCCCTTACCCGTGGTTACTGGTGTGACCACGCTCTTCCTCCAGATGACCCGACTTAAAACTGCAAATTCATCTATTGTCTTGGCTTCTCTGCCTTGGCTTCTATTGCCTGCTCCTTGTGACAATCTACCACAAGTCCTTGCTGACACATTCTCCAGGGTCGCTCCTGTGACGCCTCAACCACGTTCAAGAACCAGGTTCCAGGACTGGGGGTCCCCAAACTCCAACCAGTTACTTATTTGGGGATTTGTTCATTTAAAAAACAAGAGCGTGGTTAGAAATACGTGGCGGGGCACCTGGATGGCTTAGTCGATTAAGCGTCTAACTTTAGCTCGGGTCATGATCTCCCGGTTCGTGGGTTCGAGCCCCGCATTGGGCTCTGTGCTGACAGCCAGCTCAGAGCCTGGGGCCTGTCTATAGATTCTGTATCTCTCTCTCTTTCTGACCCTCCACTGCTCGCATTATCTCTGTCTCTCAAAAATTAATAAAAAACATAAAATAAATAAACTTATTAAAAAAAAGAAATATGTGGCAGCCAACTCCTCCCTTTCTGGCTTATCAGGAAGCTGAGATCTAGAGCCTTCTGGGGGAGTGGCTGTAGCATACAAACTCCTGGGTCTCAGTGAACACGGAGTCCAGGGGACTCTGCTGAAGGGAGCAGACTCTGGTGACCCCTGGAAGGAGATCGGGGCTTACCACACAGAACGTGAGCTCTGCACGGGGGAAGGCTGGGGAGGGATCAGCATTGAGCCCACTTAAGGGCACTGAGAGACCAATCAACTTGCATGGAAGTGTGTCCTCATGGTCAAACCTATGTTGTTTAAGTGTCAACTGTATTAGAGAAAATTTGGGACAAATACATTATCATTTAAAGAAGAAAGTGTTAATCACAGTAGTAACATCCCAAAACACCACTGTTAACATTTTGTTTCTATGCTTCTTTAAAAAACATAGGTGAAATTATAATGTGCCCATATTATCTTCTGCTTCGAAGCCAGGAAAACCTAAGCATTGAAGTCCTGTTACTAAAACCTCTTCACCAATATTTTAAGGTCCAAAAGCCATTCTACTCTGTAGCTGTATAACAACTTCCTAGACACTATTGTTGGTCACCTGAGGTTTTAAGTTTTATTATAGTGTTATAATATCACTACAGTGAATATCTTTGTGCATAAAACTTTCTCTTCTACATTTCTTTCTTTTCTTTAGGATAGAGTCCCAGACATGGAGCTCCTAGCTTAAAAGGTATGACTATTTTGAAGACTCTTGATATATACTCCTATGATGTGGGCTGCAAAGATACCCCTGCATTTACTTACTTTTGTCCTGTGTAGCATTTCCTCTACTGGAGCATATCATGTGATGTCTTGGAGCTCAAAACATTAAGAAGGAAAAGAAGCAGTCAGCTTTCTCATTTCCTGTCTCCTTTGTGGGGACGGTTATTACAGAGATGGCAGAGGACAGAAACCAGGCACAGAACGTGTAAGGAGGTCAAGTGATTTCCAAGTCCAAACACAGAAAAGGAAACTGATAGGTAGCTGATTCACTTACGCTAACTGTATGCAAACCACAGGACAGGGGGAGTCCAGTGCCTCATTTTGTTCATCTCATTGTTTACAGGAAAAAGAGAATTTTTCACATAAAAACAATTTCAGACCGATAGACAGAATTTCTTACCTTTGGGAGCCTTGCAAGCAGACCTACTACGTGCTCGTGCTGTTCCGATCTAGCCAGCTCTTCTGCTGTCTTCCCATCCTCTTGGAGAAAAAGGATTAGTTTCTTTCCTTCGCACAAGAGCTGTTTGTTCCACACACTAGTTCTGCCTCCGGAGGCGGAAACAAGTACAACAAGTGTTGGAAAACAAAGACGGTGGACAGAGTGTGTCCTGGATTCTTCTTTTTCATGTTTATTTATCTTTGAGAGAGAGACAGAGACAGAGCACAAGTAGAGGAGTAGCAGAGAGAGAGAGACATAGAATTCAAAGCAGGCCCCAGGCTCTGAGCTGTCAGCAGAGCCCCTCGTGGGGCTCAAACCCACGAACAATGAGATCACGATCTGATGAGCTCACGATCTGAGCAAAGTCGGCCACTTAACCAACTGAGCCACCCAGTGCCCCACTTTTTTTTTTTAAGATTTTATTTGTAAGTAGTCTCTACACCCAACATAGGCTTGATCTCACAGCCTTGAGATCAAGAGTCGCACGCTCCACAACCTGAGCCAGCCAAGGGCCCCCTAGATTCTGTGTACGCATCAGCACTCATTTGATGCTAGCTGCTGGTAATTACCATGCATTTCGAAGAAAAGTCTTGATTTTACAGACCATTTCCACCTAAAGATTTTCAGTGAACATAAAAGGAGGACGCAGCACCTTTTAATCAGAGAATTTTCATAGGGCTGCAGTTTCGTAGCGAGCAAATTCACTTCCATTTCTGTGCCATGAATGAGCACGACGCCGGCTAACATGTACTGAGCTCCTCCTGATATCATGCCCCTGGTCCAGTTCTCGGTGCTTTGCCTGCATTGACCCTGGAGGTCACTCGGGGGAGGCGGGAACTAACCGACCCTGTTCCTGTGCCCGGAGGAGGAAATGGAGGCTGAGGGACTGTTCTGCTGCAGCTTCAAAGTCATTACAAATTCCAAAGTAGGAGAGATGAGGAGCAATTTCCAAGCAAATAAAAGCAGTATCTTTTCAACAAGAGGACTTAGAAGCCTTCTGGCCCCGCTCTCCATGTTTATCAGTAACAGTTAAAGCTCTGCTCCCCTGGAAGCTCAGGGAGGCCCGAATCTGATCAACACCACATCTTCCAATTCCTCAGCTCAAGTCATAATCCGAGCCACGGGTGGGCCTGCATGAGCCCAGCGTGTCTCAGTCTCAGCACTGCTGACATTCGGGACCAGATAAATCTCTAGTGCGTGGGCGGGGCTGTCCTGTGCATGCAGGATGTCTAGTGCCTCTCTGGTTTCTGCCTTAGATGCCAGCAGCATCGCCTTCCCAAATGTGCAACAATCCAAAGTGTCTTCATGAGACAGTATAGGGAAAGCTATAAAGCCACTGGTCTGAGGAAAGGTTATATGTTTCCATAGGCTTAGAGACAAAAATCTCCTTCTGGAAGGGAGAACAAGCCAGAGATAATAGCCATTAGGCAGTAATGGTGGTCTGAGCAAAATTAGAAGTAACAATTTAAAGCCTTTTTGCACAAGTATTTCTACTTTCCAGGAGTTCTAAAGGAATGTTGACCATGGGGAAAGGCATCCTGTGATTGTCTTGTGAGCACTAACAAGTAACAACCACAAGGTAATGACTGTGGGACTGAAAAATGCTTCCCCAAGGCTTGCCCTCACACTTTGGAAAAGTTTCTTTATAAGCCTTGCATGCTGTCCCTTCTGGGAGCGACATTTCTCTTTCCTGTGGGCTCCCTCATACGCATGCTATCTCTAATAAATTCTGCCTGCCTACTTTCTCTCAGCTTTAACAGTTGAGAGTCAAAAACCTGGCCAGGGGGGTACAGTAACATTCAGACATTGCCCAATGCTCCCTGGGTGGCACGAGATGGCCCCAGCTGAGAACCAAGGCAGTAGGCTGAGGCCAGAAGCTCACATGGGTTCTCTGGGGAGGCAGGCTTTACAGTCTCCCTGCTTATCTCTCACGCTCCCTTGAAGTCCTCAGGTGTCTCCAGTGGACACGTGAGGACTTCTTGTTTGCCCAACCAGGGATTCATGCCAAACTGACATGATCCTTGCTGACATGATAAGGAGAGGCCTCAGGTCACTAGTTCCCAAATCTGACGACACACTGGAGTCACCGGGCTCTTTAACAGCTCCCGCTGCCTGCACACACCCGCTCCCTCTGGACACTCTGCTTCCCCAGGTCCGGATGCCACACAGATGTTGAGGTTGAAAGTGCTCCCAGGTGATTCCATCGTGCAGCAAAGTTTGGAACCACTGTGCCTGTTGGAAAACATCTGAGCCTTGACTAAAGTTGTCTTTCAGTGTTTTGTGGCCATAGCATTTCTCTTGGAGACCCAAGATATTCATGTTACACAGGCAAAGGACCCTCAGTGCCAAACATCCTTCATGGAGCCTCTTCGGGGACAAGGAAACCAACATCATTCAAGTGACCTCCACTTCCCCAGCACTTTATAGTTTGCAAAACACTGTGCCCTAGGAGAAACTATTCAGGCTCCCAAAAGAAAGGCCTGTCAGTGTAGTGGAAAGGTGGAACCTTGGAGTTAGAAGGAGCAGGTAGAAGTCCTGAACGTGCCCCTCGCCAGCTGTGTGGTCAGTCACTCGGCCTCCTGGAACCTGGGCTTCTTCATCTGCAAGATGAAAACAGACCCTCTCACCGCACATGTACTTGAGCAGATTCGAGAAAACCAAATGGCAAGAACCAGCAAAGTGTCAGGCATAGAAAAAGAGAGCCAAGACTTCCCCCCAAACTTCCTGGCCCTCTGTCCAAGAAGGAAAAGGGTAGGAGCCGAATGTCTGCATTCTGGCCTTGCCCTACCATGTGACCCTGGCCAGGTGCTAACTACCTGGGAGTTTGTCATGAGGAGCAGACAAGACCTGCGGAGAGGCCAAGACAATCAGATGTATTTGCAGTTATGACTCAGATTGGAGGAGGAGGGTGATCACAGCCAGTAAGCACGGATAAGGGAAACGGAGAGGGCCATTTCTGCTTATGAGCATTTGTCACCAATTTCCTTTCCATGTAATCTCTTCTTGATGTTCCCAGAGTTCCTCACCAGGGTGCAGTGGGCATTTGGGGGTTGGCGAGGCTTCCTGTTTTGTAAGACATGAGGACCGCAAGCAGCCCCAATCATGGTGCCCCTACCCCATTCATTGGGAAGTTAAAAACTGACTTTACACATTTCCTGACAGCCCCTGGGGGAGCCACCCTCTGTAAGACCCCCTTTTGTGGATCCTAAACACATTCATCCTTAGAAGTCTATGCCTGCAAAACAGGAGGGTGGCCATAAAATAGGTTTCCAAGTAGGCTAAATTAGCAACAGAAAAACTCCTTCTTGTCCACCTGCAGGGGGCAGCAGAGGACTGCCCAGAGCACAGTGAGCGGTTACTTGGGTCCTGAGACAGCTCTGGGGGCTGACCTCCTGGAGCTGAGAGCTTGCAGCCAGTGCATCTGGGCAGGGTGGGGGTGGGGGGGGTTCCCAGGCCAGAGCTCCTGGGGGAAGGAAAAGCCAGGACAGGCCTGAGCTGGGCAAGGTTTGCTGTGACCCAGGGCACCACCAAGTGATTTGGGGGCAGCCCTGTGCTGGAGCCTCTGGTGCCTCCCGCAGAGCCACCACATATGTCTCTTCCCACCTGTGTGTTCAGTGCCCTCACACTGGGGGCTTGAAATCAGCCCTGGTGGTAGTATTTACACCCCAGGAAGCAGCCAGCCCTGCAAATAAAGGCTCCTTCACCCCCAACGAGCTGGTGAAGCAGCCCACCCCTGCTCTGGGGGCTCAGGAGCCCCACAGCCACAGTTTGGGTTGTGAGAACCACCTTATTACTCCGACTCTGCCCTGTGCTTACCACTTCCCCACTGAACAGGTCAGTGCAGCTTACCAGTCCTGCTCAAGAAATGTGCTGTGGCTTAGACCACTTCTGCCTCCCCAGGAAGAGGAGGGGTGCTTGTTAGGTGGCGCGGAGGAGGTGCAGGTAGATGTCACCTGTGCACCTATTTTTACTATCACTGCACGTCCCCTGCTGATCTGATTTTAGCATCCTAGTCTGGGGGATGGTTAGGAATTTAGCTCAGTTTTTATTTTTTTGATTAGCCTCCTAATCAGATTGTTGGCAAGCTGATATTAAAGTAGTTACTTCTTTTAAGCCCAAGACAACATAGTGAAGAAAGGCGCCCAGGAATAGTTTGGAGAATAAGACAACATGTAGAGTTGGCCCCAAATTTAAAATTCAGCACACAGCAGCTGCATTTGCACGCCTCAGAGTGGCTGCTCCTTCCAGGCTGAGTCTGATTGCGTCCTGCCCATGGGGAAAGCCGTGTCTAAACTCTCCACGCTGTCATCTGGCTTTCCCAGATTATGATGGTCTTCCCTGTCGGTCCACTGAGGTTCAGTCCTCTTTGCTAATGAGAAAGTGGAGCTAAGTGGCCAGTGAGAAAAACCCTGAGAAAAAGGAACAGTAGAAACGGATTCACCAGGGCTTCAAAAATAACCACGGTGTCTACCACATGCCAACCACTGTTCCGGGCACAGGAGAGACCACGGTGAGCACAGAGCACAGTGACCACAGCCTATAAACAAATAAGAAGAATGCCAGATGGGGTCAGTCAGGGCTGGGCAAACAGTGGCCTATGAACCAAAGCTGGCCCACCGCCTGTTTTTGTAAATAAAGTTTTGTAGGAAAAAGCACCCCTTTTGTTCCCCATTGTTTATGAGTGGTTTGGGAGAACAGGTCAGTTACAAGAGAGACCACCAATCATGTCACAGAAAGGACTGCTGGCCTGGTGTGAGGCAGGGATTCAAAGGGTGAAATGAGAGGAAAGAGCTGGGGCCATGGGCACTTTCCACCGACTGCTAAGGGGACACCTCTCCAATGGTGACATTTAACCCAACATGTGAAAGACAAGAAAGAAGAGGCAGCCAGAGGAGGGGCTGGGAAGGCAGACAGAATAGTGAGTGCAAAGGGCCTGGGGCAGTAGAGAGGTGGGTGTCACCCAGGAAGCAAACCAAAAGGAAGGTTAATGGGGGCTGGCGCCAGGGCCTGAGCATGGTGGTCTGGCAGAATGGTGCCTGAGGAATCTGATCAGAAAGGTAGGGGGCCTCACACACCTAGGTAAGGACATTGGGTTTCGTCCAGGAGGGTTCAGCAGGTGGGCACAAGATCTGACCCTGGTTTTAAGAATTTCTCTCCCACTGCCCAGACAGAAAGGCCGGGTAGAAGGTGATCTTGGAGGCCAGGGAGATATGAGAGCACTTGGATGGGGTTGTCCAGGCTCACTTTGTGATCCATGGGCAGGAATGCAAAAGGAGGCCCTCATCCCTGGGTAAATGGTTAAAATATAAGGTTAAAGTGAACCAACAGGGAAATAGCACATGTCCTGCCTCCCACTTACATAAATATGCTGTTCTGACCATCTGGAAGGCAGGACTGGTTTAGAATTCTGATTCTTCCCACTCCCCTCCCCAAGCCGGGCAGCCCCCCTGCTAGAGGCCCACAGCCGTGCACACCCCAGGCCTCATGTCTGCATCCAGCCACACCAGCCTCCCTGAGGAGAAGGGACACACAGAGAAATGTTTCAAGGCAAGAGGCAAAATTTAGGAAATGCCATAGCCTGAGCTCCTCACTCCCTGGCGTTAACTGCAGGAAGTCTGACCAGAGGGACCTGTGTGCTCCCCTCCAAAGACATCAGTGTTCCCTCACCGCCAGAGCCAGCTGGGAGCAACTCACTGAATTCCTCAGACCCGCTCTGCATCAGATCCACAGTCAGCCTTAGAGAGCACACCTGGCAGGTGATGGCAGCAGCCTTCCCCGGGTTCCCACCAGTCCCTGCGCCGCCACCTTGTGGTGACAAGGGAAAATATACTACCCACCTGCTGTGGGAAAAAGATTCAGAGCCTTCTGTTGTACTTCTGCATCAAAATCTATTGCGTTCACATTCTCCCAGCCTCTCTTTAAATGTCTACTCATGAGTGAGTGAGTGAGTGAGTGAATCTGAATTATTCTGCTTCTCCCTGTAGGGCTGAGAGAGGACAGTGGGAAGGTTATGGGGTCCCTGGGCCCCATACAGAATTTGTGTTTGTACTTCCTGATGTCCCTTCTGAGCATCTGGTCCCATCACGGTGTCATGAGGGAACGAGACCCCTCCACACGGAGGAGCAGGTGTCCCTGGACCAACCTGACAGGTGACCCTGGTTTCTTTTTAACTTGACGGCCTCATGGGAGCTCCTCCACCCCGTTCCTTGTGCATCAAAATACCCTGGACAGGGGCACATCCCCGGTGACAGAGAGCTTGCTGGTGGTTGTCAGGGGCCGGGCAGGGAGGGGAGGGGACTGGTTATAGCCCCGGAGCTTCCCTAGGGGAGGGAAATGCTCTGGAGCCCGGAGCAGTGCTGGTTGTGCACACGGTACACGCAGTAAAGCCTCAGGGCTTCGGTCCACTCTGAAATGGCTAAAATGGTCAGTTACTGTTAGGTGCATTTTACCTGAATTATTTTTTCATGCAATGAGATAGAACAAAACCTATCTGCAACGTGGGTAACAATCGCATACGGGTACAAACTTCTGGAAATACCACAAATAAGTCTGGAGGTGTGATGTACAGCCTGGGGACTGCAGGCGATACTGCGCCACGGGCTCGAAAGTGCTAAGAGCCTAGACCAGTTCTCCTCAAAGGAGAATACATTTTGTAAGTGTGTGTGGCGAAAAGTGTAAACTGTACTTATTATGATTATCATTTCACAATATATACAAATTCTGGATCGTTATGTTGCATATCTGAAACAAATATAATGTTATATGTCAATAATACCTCAAAAAAAAAGACAAAAAGATTTGCAGGCCAGAAAGGAAGCAGCCAGGGATTCCAAACATGAGAATCAGCAATGACAACATGCTCAGGGCCTTCTGGTTTTCTGTGCGTACCACACCTCTGTCACCTGTGTTCAGGACACACAGGTGTGACCCACACAGAACCTGCAATCTCCAGTCGGGCCCCTCAGGGTGGGAGAAGACCGCCCTTGAGGGATCTCTCAAGTATAAGCTGCTGAGAAACTTCTTCAGAAGATGCCATCCAGACTCTCCTCCGATGGCTCCAGCAGGTTCCCGCCCTCACCCCTGCCATCCAAGCAGACAGGTAGGCGCCTCCTCCCAGGCTCCTGTCTGTCCATTTTGTGCTCGCTTTTGTGCTATCCTGTCACAGTCTAGGAGGAGTGCTGGCTCAGTGTTGGTGGATTGGTTCCTGTCACCTGGGTCCAGATACCTTGGTAGCCTTAGGTGTGGTCAGCCCGGCTGGGAAGGAAGAGGGAATTGTGCCACCTAGGAAGTTGTTTTTCCTAAATCCCCTAAGGGAGGGGATTTTATTTTGTAAAGATAAGAATAGACGCCTTCAAAGAGTTTCCCATACAATGTCAATTTTGAAGTTCACTCCAGACCCAACCACAGGTGGGGAGCAGGGCACGGGGGACATGATTATGAGATGGTGTGTGTGTGTGTGTGTGTGTGTGTGTGTGTGTGTGTGAGAGAGAGAGAGAGAGAGAGAGAGAGAGAGAGAGAGAGAGAGAGAAAGGGAGAGAGTGATCTATTTAGATGTGTGATCTGGACTTTTTCTAAGTCTTCATTGGGTATGAAGATTTTGCCCCAGAAGCCTAGAAGTTACACTGAACCAGCTACAACATCAAATGACGCGGGTTCCCCGGAGAGTGAGATTTTATCTCCTATTCGTCTTCCACATTGGGAAGGACCTGGAAGTAGATTCTTGATAAAATGCAGCTCAGGAAGACCGGTTATCATCCAGGGTCATGGTGTATAGCAGCACCCTTCAGGCGGTGCTGAGGGAGACTTGGTCATGGGGGTCAGTGACAGGATTCTGTTGAGAATGAAGTCTACTCCGGACAGCACACGTGAGGGATCCACATGGCCCAGCCCCAAGCAGCAGGAGGTGGGGACGAGAGTGTGCGGGGGAAGAGAAAGGGCATACTGGTGGGAGGGGCGCAGGCTCCCAGGCTCCCAGGCACCCAGGTGGGTTCTCACAGCATCCTTTCCACCTGCAGGCTCCGTGAGCTTCCGCCACCTGTACCTGGGCTGTTAGCACGTGAGCGTCAGGAGCCGCAGCATGATGTTCAAGCCGGGCCTCACCAGGAGGACCCTAGAGCTGGTGGTGGCACCACCCCAGCACCCACACTGCGCTGCTGATGACCAGTCCATCAAGGGCACTGACATTCAGAACGCCTATCTGAACGGTATGTAGCCCACCCTTCCCCCACAGGGGAGCACATCCAGTGTCCCTTTGCCTGGACTGCAGGTCACCCCCCTGAGGGAGCCAGTCCTGCTGTGTGTCACAGCCCCAGAAAGGACAGAGGAAGAGCCACAGGAAGTGACCTTGGGATGACCCAGTGAGGCATGGCTGGTCCATACACACAAATAGTCAAACCAGACACCCTGCTGTCCTGGGCACTAGCAAAGCCTGGGCATACAGCAGGCACTTAATAAATGACTGCTGAGTAAATCGGTACCTTTTCTGAGCAGAGCAAAACATCCACTTGGATGAGAAAACTTATAAAATAGTATCCCAATTGCATTTTGATGCACCCAAGTGTCAGAAGAGTGATTCTGGAATCATCTCCACTCATGGCTGAGGCAGATACAGGCACGGGCAGTTTTTTCCCACAGGCAAAATTTCAAGTATGTTCTTTGCTCTCTTTCATTTCTAAGGGGCTGAGGCTTTAAATGTTACCAGGGAAGGTTTACTGTCTCCAGCACCACTGAGTCCTTGCTGTTGCCCCCTCCGGAGCTCCCAGACCCCCAGTTCAGCCCGCGTCACTTGAACACCAGCCCCTGCCTTGTTGAGACACAATTTACAGCAGGAATAAAGCAATTTCTTTGAGACTCAACTGTGAGGACCGTATGAGCTGATTCAAGCCCCTGGTAGAGTATCTTGCACAGGGGAGGTGCTTAGAAAATGTCAATCTGGAGCATCTTCATCATATTTTATTATTTCAAAAAATATTTGAAGTGGTTATCAGAGGGAGAAGACGTTTAGCTCTTTTCTGTTGATGTTTACTTTTTTTTTTCAGTTTTAATCAATATATGAGATGATGCCATAGTCCTTTCAGGACTTTGGATTCTTGAGGGATTAATCAGGCTCAGTTGTTTATAAGGAGTGAGGTTATCTGGTTCATTATTTCCAGATCTCTGTTGAACACAGGAGCTCAAAGCCAGGAGACCATATGGCTTTTTACCTAGGCCCATTGCTGCGCTCAGGTCAACAGTGCCTGAAAAATTGGCCCTGGGGGTTATTTTCAGAGATTGGAGCTCTATTTTGGGGGGCCACTGGAGAGTGATATCAGACTTCATCTTTGTAACCAAAGGTCACATTTGCTGAGAGGCTGGAGCTTCAACCCCCTCAGGCCAGGTGCTCAGCAGCCTCCAGACATGGGCCAGGACAGAGACGGGAGCTCAGGTCCCTGCTGAACACCCTGGGGGAGGAAGAACCAGGGAGGGACCCCTGGAAGGGGATTTCAAGGAGTGGCCAGCCCCCTGTCATGGGCACCTCTGGAAATGTGTGTGGCAGGAGTGGGAAATGACCCAGGGGACAGCTGCTAATCTCCCAGAACCCCAGCCTCAGAGGCTTGCTGGCCGTGACTATTGCTCACAGGGCCAAGTCTTTGCTCCTAAAGCATGAAGAAGGGTGTGGACGTGGGGAGGAGGGGCAGGAAAGAAGTTGCCCAAGTTTCTACAGCAGAGGTCCCTCTGAGATGGGGCTGTGATGTGTTCTTCCTCTCAGGGCTGATGTTTGGTGAGGGAACCTGGCCAGGCGCTGAAGGCTGTGACTCCAGCTTCCAGGTGCACAGGTGACATCTCTGTCAGGGGCACAGAGATGAACTGAGGTCACCTCTTGGTGGATGAGGTTCCTTGTTCTCCTTAAATCACAGAATTTACAACTGAAAGAGACTTACAGATGGTTTGCTTCAATCTCCGTCTTGGAGTTTGGAGACAAACGGTTTAAGAGATTTAGACAAAACTGTACCATCAATTACTAACAATTCAGACTAAGTGTCAGGCCATCAACCCTCACCTGTTATTCTCCTGTGCTAAGTATTTATATGGTAATGTAGTCTGTGTGTGTGTGTGACGGGCATATATTTATATGTGTATGTTATGAAAGTTGAGTATGCATACATGTGTATTATATGCATAGTTATGTGTATGTGTGTGTGCATATGTGAACTGGGAGTGTGTGTGTCCCTAGAGGTGACTGTATGTGTGCATATACATACATAAATTTGTGTTTTTGTGTGTATGTATGTGTGTGATATGATATGTGTACTGTGTACAAATGTGTGTGTGTGTGCCTGCGTTTTCATGAGGTAAAGGGTTCTCTGGCCCTAAAGACCTGTTCTCCTGGTCTTGAGCCTCCCCAGTTCATTCCTGAGAGCCTGTTTCCCACAGTCAGAGCAGGTGAGGACTGTCTTCCTTCCCCCAGCTTCACCCCATCCCCACCCCTGTGTGAGCCCCGTGGGGTCGTGCAGAGTCCTGGGTTGCATCACAGCCAGTGCTGATGATAATCTTTCTGTCTTCCCAGAAGGGAAGCCCAGTCACCCTAGAGCGAGGCCAGTGCTGACTCCTGGGAATCATGTGAATCTGTGATCTACTCTCACTGGAAAGGAGAGGCCAGGCATGTATTGCTGACGGTCCCGCCTCTGCTGCAAGTCAGCAAACCAAAGTCTTCTGGTGCTGGCCCTCCCCAAATTCAGGCAACACCCTTGGCTTTCAGGGCACTTTGATGCAATAGAAGTGTTATCCCTTTGTCTTTTTTTCCTCTGACATATTTTCATATAACTGAAATTATGCAAAATGTACAATTATTTACACACCTTTTTTTTAAACCTGACATCATGACAGCTACTTTTCAATGTTATTAGAAGCTCTTCAGACACATCAGTTTTAATGGCACATAGGACAATGGTGTTGCCACATCTCGAGTCACTTAACTTTCCCAACCATGAAACGCTGAGGCATATTTCCCTGTTATTAATAAAGATGGGATCAACATTTGTTCACACAATTTTCTTTTTTGTATTTTCGATTGGACACGGAACTCCTTTTGTGTGTGTGGATTGTCATAAGATAATTAAAATGCAAGGAGAGAAGCATTTATTGCTGAGCACAAAATTACCTGTATGTTTCTCTAGATCTGGTTTTCTTTTTTCCCAGAAAAAAAGTTCTTTTATTAGCTCTTGACCCACCTTATAATACTCTCACTACATTTTTTGCTACATATAACAACTTTAAGACTATCACTATTACACCATAATCATTAGCTAGTATGTAGTTAGTGATAGTTTTGAAAACTTCCAGCTTCAAAGCTTATTATTGGTGATGCCATATAAATATTTAAGACTATTTTTCAATCTAGGGAAACTCTGTCCAGCTTTTAAAAGTTTTTGTGATGTTAACACACTGTTATATTAGTTTCAGGTGTGGAACATGGTGGTCTGACAGTACTGTACGTTACGCAGTGCTGACCTTGGACGTGGACCTCATCTGCCACTACACAATGTCATTACAATATTCCTGCTGTATTTCCTGTGCTGTACTTTCCTCTGTGATGAGATATTATTTCATAAGTGGGAATATATACCTTTTAGTCCCTTTCACCTATTTTTCCCATCCTTCACTTCCTCTTTTCTGACAACAGCTGACTTGTTTTCTGTGCGTGTATATGGGCCTGTTTTGGTTTTTTCATTTGCTTGTTTGTTCATTTGTTTTGTTTTTTTAGATTCCACATATCAATGAAATCATATGGTATTTGTCTTTCTCTGTCTGACATATTTCATATTTCACTTAGCGTAATACCCTCTAAGTCCATCTGTGTTGTTGCAAATGATAAGATCTTATTCCTTTTTATGGCTGAGTAACATTCTATTGTGTATATATGTCACATCTTTCTCCATTCATCCGTCCGTGAACACTTGGGTTGCTTCCATACCTTGGCTATTGTAAATAATGCTGCAATAAACATAGGGGTGTATATATCTTTTTAAGTTAATGTTTTCATCTTCTTTGGGTAAATACCCAGTAGTGAATTATTGAGTCATATGGGTCTATTTTTAATTTTTTGAGGAACCTCCATACTGTTTCCACAGTGGCTGCACCAATTTCCATTACCACCAACAGGGCATGAGGGTTTCCTTTTCTTACCAATACTTGTTCTTTCTTGTCTTTTTGATACTAGCTATTCTGACTGGTGTGGGTGATATCTCATTGTGGTTTTGATTTGTGTTTCCCTGATCATCAGTGATATTGAGCATCTTTTCATGTATCTGTTGGCCCTCTGTATGTCTTCCTTGCAAAAATGTCTATCCAGGTTCTGTGTTCTCTTTTTTATTCTGATTACTTGTGTGTTTCTTGATCTTGAGTTGTATACATTCCTTACATATTTTGGGTACTAACTTCTTCCCAGATATATAATTCTAAAAAGTTTTTTTCCGTTCAGTAGGTTGCCTTCTCATTTTATTTATGCCTACATTCACTGTGCAAAAGCTTTTTACTTTGGTGTGGTCACAATACTTCCTTTTTGATTTTGTTTTCCTTGCCTGAGGAGACGTATCCAGGCTGCTAAGGCTGATGTCCAAGAGATTACAGCCTATGTTTTCTTTCAGGAGTTTTATGATTTCACATCTTTAAATCTATTTAGTTCTTTAACTCACTTGGAGTTTATTTTTGTGTATGGTGTAAGAAGTGGTACAGTTTCCTTCTTTTGCATATAGCAGTCCAGTTTTCCCAGCACCATTTATTGAAGAGATTGTCTTTTCCTCATTGCATATCATTGCCTTTTAAAAAAAATTTTTTTTTCTTTAATGTTTTATTTATTTTTGATACAGAGAGAGACAGAGCATGAGAGGGGGAGGATCAGAGAGAGAAGGAGACACAGAACCAGAAGCAGGCTCCAGGCCCTGAGCTAGCCGCCAGCACAGAGCCCGACGTGGGGCCCAAATCCACTAACGCGAGATCTGACCTGAGCCGAAGTCGGCAGCTTAACTGACTGAGCCACCCAGGCGCCCCTCTTTGTCTTTTTTAATGTCATAGATTAATCGACTGTATAAGCATTTCTGGGCTTTCTATCCAGTTCCACTGAATTATGTGTCTATATTTGTGCTGGCACCATATTGTCCTAATTACTCTACATTTGTAGTATATCTTGAAATCTGGGGTTATGATACCTCTAGCTCTGTTGTTTTGCAAGATTACTTTGGCTATTTAAGGTCTTCCTGATTCCATATAAAGTTTAGGATTATTTGTTATAATTCTGTGAAAAATACTATTGAGATTTTGATAAGGATTGCATTAAATCTGTAGATTTGTTTGGGTAGTGTGTACATTTAAACAATATTTGTTCTTCCAAATATTGGAAGAACATGGTGTTTATTTCCATTTGTTTGTATTGTCTTCAATTTGGTTCATCAATGTCTTATAGTTTTCCAAGTAGAGGTCTTTTACCTCCTTGGTTAAATTTGTTCCTAGGTATTGTATTTTTTTGGGGGGTGCAATTGTAAATAGAATTTCTTCTTAAAATTTTTCCTGCTACCTTATTGTTAGTTTAGAGAAATGCAACAGATTTCTACATATTATTTTGCATTTTGCAACTTTACTGAATCTGTTTATTTGTTCTAATAGTTTTTTTGGTAAAGTCTTTAGGGGTACCTATATATAGCATCATGTAATCTGAAAATAGTGACAGTTTTATTTCTTCCCTACCAGTTCAAATGTCTTTTATTTCTTTTCCTTCTCTGATTGCTGTGGCTAGGACCTCTAGTACTATGCTGAATAAAAGTGGCAAGATTGGACATTCTTGTCTTGCTCTTGACCTTAAGGGATAAGCTCTCAGGTTTGCACCATTGAGTATGATGTTAGCTGTGGGTATATCACATATTGCCCTTATTTTATTGAGGTATGTTCTCTCAGACTATAAAGAAAAGAAAGAAAGAAAATTTAAAAGAAAAAAATAGAAAAGTCTTAGAATAATGCACATTTCTTTCAAAGGTATGATTTAATCTCAGGAAAAAACTATCCATTTGTCCTTATTTCTTTGTTTCACTGCAGTAATGGCCACTTTGTTGTGGGCAGTATGGCTTTCAAGTTTATTATTGTTTTGTTTGTCCAGAGCAAAGCTCCATACTGTGTATAGAAGTGTGGAGAAAGCATGACAGGACTCTTCCCATGAAATATTTCATGGCCATGTGGATTCCATCTCCCGACACTATAAAACTCACCCTGTGTTCAACAGGCAGGGCCTCACTTTGGGAAGCACAGTAATCCTGGCTGCTCTTGAAACGTGGTCAGAGATCTCAGTGTTAGGAAGAAGCCTGGAGTCATACACATAGTAAGACCATGGCCCTGTCATGAATCACAAGGGCCAGTGGGTGTCTCTTCTTACAGATCCTGGGATAGAGAATGGGAAAAGCAAGTTTTAGTTCCTATGTATCCTGACACTTGCCTCCTGACTGCTGGGATTCCTCTGAGCTCACTGAGCCTCCACTACGGAAATCATGGGGCATCAATTGAGAACAGTTCCCTCTGCAATAGAAAAGCACACAACTCAGGTGGAGAAGAGTGGAGCTTGGGGATGGAGTTCCCCAGCCAGGAACCCAAAGCTGAGAGCACCTGGCTGATGTGGCAAAAATTTCCTAACTCATTAGAGAGACTGTGGTGTTTTCTTTTTTGTGTCTCAACTTTCATCCTGGATAGTGGCTGAGTAGGACTGGAAGTTAAGTTGCGTCCAATGGAATGGAAGGAGGAGCCTAAGGAGACACTCTGCACCTCAGTTCCCTAGATTTCAGCAGCCTTCTGCATTTCCTTCCATGTTCTGGAAATCAGTTAACCCCTTTCAGATTCAATAATGATTTTAAACCTACCCTTAGCCCTACTGTCCACACTGTTCAGAACTTTCATATATTTTTATTCTTTTTAAAATATATTTAACTTAGAGCCACCCATGCTAAATGGAGCATCTACCATTCTTCAAGGAGCCTCTCCTCCTCCCCATGGATTTGCAAGGTTCCTGGGTCTTTGAACAACTGTTTGCTGCTCTTGGTCATCCCAGGATGGGTGGCCTGCCCCTCTCCTTGCCAAAGTCTATGCCTGATAATCTTTCAGAGCCCACCCTCTCTAGACCAGCCCCACACAGCATGAATGAGAACAGATTACTGCCCTTAGGCTTTGAGAAGCCCCTGTTTCCCTCCTTGTGTTGGGGACACTCTTCTCCCTTTTTCCTCCCGCTCCATAAGCAATGGACACTTCATTTCTTGGTGACAGGGATCTTATGGGAGGTTTTCAGATTGGACCCTTGGATTCAGAAACCTTTTCCTCTCTCTTCAAAGTTTGGCCCTACAGACCCTTGTGGATTCAGAAATTTCATTTGGGATGTCTAATGCTGAACGGCGAATTCTTCCTATTTGAATTTCTGCTGTTAAAATCCAGATCTTCTGTGAGGCAAGGATGTCTCTAGCAGGAAAAAGTGAGAATGTAGGATGTAGCAAATACTCCTTGCTGCCTGCACTAAGCTTCAGGAAGAAATTTACTTCCCTTACAGAGAAACTTCCATGCACACCAGCCCATCAAGAAACAGGGAAGAAAAGAAAACCTGTGCACAATAATTGAAGACGTTTTAGATTCTGTTAATCTTTTTACCTGCAGGGTTAGAGGCACTAAATTCTCTGCCCCAGGCTAATGTTGGAATTGAAGCTAAATATGGAATATATGAAGTTAAATAAGATAGCAGGAGGAATCAACAGCTTTTTCTCTCAGGCTTTTTTGTTTTCTTTTTGTAATATTCTTTACCTTTTGAACCCCTACCCATTTCTCCCACCCCAGAGCCCCTATGTCTGGCAACCACTAATCTGTTTTCTGTATCTATGAGCTTAGTTTGGTTTTGTTTGTTTGCTTGATTTTTCTTTTTGTTTTTTGTTTTGATTCCACATATAAAAGAGATCATATGGTATTTACCTTTCTCTGTCTGCCTTATTTTGCTAGGGATAAGACCCTCAAGGTCAATCCATATTGTCACAAATGGCAAGATTCCATTCTTTTTTTATGGATGAATAACATTCATATATATATAGTGAATAATATAATATAATGAATGAATAATATTCCATTATATATACATATTTTTTCAATGTATAGATATCACATCTTCTTTATCCATTCATCCATTGATCAATACTTAGGTTGTTTCTATATCTTGACTCCTTTAAGTAATGCTAAAATGAATATGGAGGTGTATATATCTGTTTGAGTTAGTGCTTCCTTTTTTTTTTTTTTTTATAAAAACTCAAATTGCAATTGCTGGATCTTATGGTAGTTCTAGTTTTAATTTTTAGGGAGCTTCCATACTTTTTTCCAAAGTGGCTGCACCAGTTTACTTTGCCACCAGCAGTGCACAAGAGTCCCCTTTTCTCAGCATCTTTGTCATGATTCTTACTATTGTCCTTTTGAGAAGAGTGGTTCCAACAGGTGTAGGTGAGAGCTTTTTGTAGTTTTCATTTGCATTTCTTGATAATAAATGATGATGAGCATCTTTTCATGTACCTGTGGGCCATCTGTGTATCTTGTTTGGAAAAATGTTTATTCATATCTTCTGACCATTTTTAACCATTATTTTTGCCATTCAATTGTGTGAGTCCCTTATATATTTCGGATATTAAACCCTTATTAGATGTATGGTTTGCAAATATTCTCTCCCATTCGGGAGGCCGCCTTTTCGCTCTGTTCGTGATTTTCCTTGCTGTGCAGAAGCTTCTTGGTTTTCTGTAGTTTTCCCACTTGTTTGTTTTTGCTTTTGCTGCTTTTGGAATCAGATTCAAAATATCGCCACCAACATGCATGTCAATGAGCTTACTGCCTCTGCTTTCTTCTAGAAGTTTTATGCTCCCAGGTCTTACATGTGAGTTGATTTTGTTTAATGGTATAAAAATGTGGTTCATTCTTCTGCGTGTGGTGGTCCAGTTTTCCCAACAACACTTATGAGGAGACTATTCTTTCCCCATTGTATATTCTTACCTTCTTTGTTGTAAATTAATTGGCCATATATTCATTTATTTTCAGGCTTTCTATTATGTTCCATTGATCTATGTGTCTATTTTTATGCCAACAAAAGGGAGATGGGATTTCTCTATATTATTTCTTACACGTGCATGTGACTCTATAATTATCTCAAAAAAAAGAAAAAAGCTTATCTGTATGTTGGAAAGCAAAGGAGCAGTTGTTCTGTTGAACAAAGGCTATTTCTTAGCCACCAGTGCTCATTTCCTCTTGTTCTGGTACGAGCAAAGCGATTTCTTTTTTTCTTTTCTTTGCTTTGCTTTGCTTTTCTCTTCTTTTCTTTCTCTTCTCTTCTTTTCTTTTCTTTCTTTTGATTTCTTTTTGATAAATCATGATATGATTCTCCCATTATATGCAGTCTTAGTGGGGCTATAATCACGATGGTGTGCCTTTCTCTAGGCGCCGGATGGGATGTTAATAAATGTTGTCTTCCAGATCTTGAATCTCAAGCAGAGTGATGCAGGATGAGAAACTGTGTGAATCTCTTCATTCCAGCAGCTGAGCCCTGACAAGTTTGCTGAATATTTTCTGTGACTCAGATGCCACTGTTGCCCTGGATTCTGGTAGTTTTGGTCCTGACATCTGTTTTTCCAGCCTGATATCAGTTCTGTGAATATCTCAATATCTTTTCCCGAATGCCTTTTTAAAAGACTAGTTCAATTGGTTCGGCTTCCCTTTAATTTGGTCTTCAAGGGGATCTCAGAACCACTTGAGCTGTTAATTACTCAGGTTTCACCCAGCTCTAACTCAAACTCAAAGATTTTTTTGTTCTTTGCATAGACTAAATTAGAATACCCCTTAACCCACTCCAAATTGAGATCATTCAGAAAGGCAGTAAGCATTCAGAGACTTTCTTACATAGAAGTTACTTTGAAAACAAATGCAGTGATGTATTTAAGCTATTTCACAATACTTAGCATATCATAAGTGTCCACAAAAGCTACCAAGGTGGTGATGATAATGATGATTTTTCAAATTGTAGGATATCTCAATTAAAAGTTGCAAGTAACCTGTTCTTGTTGCTGATAAAGTAAAACCAAAGTGAAGCAGTTATTTTAATAAGTCATTGACACACTTGTAATTTTCTGGTCATTGGAATGCAGATAATAGCAATTAATAAAAAAAAAAAAAACAACTGCTATGACTTTACACCAGTCTAAATACAACATTTCCTGTCTATATCTGATGGAGCTTTGGGGGAGGTTGCCTGCTAAAATAAGGTCACAAATGCTCACCGTGAATATCTTTTTCAGTTCCTGTTAAATTGTCTGGAAATGATTTTCCCCTTCTATTACTGGATCATTCTGGTGCTACTAGAAAGATTTGAAATATTTGAAAATTATAATGGATGTGATAAAAGATAATAGTGTGAATTTTTAAAGCCGTCATAATCTACAATTATTTGGAGTAGTGAATTGGATAACTACCCTAAATAAATGGTTGGCTGAACTAATAAATTTTTCCCCAAGATGCATAAACATATTATAAATCCTTGAAAACAAGGACTGTTGCAGAGTTTTTATTTTCTATGGAAAGACTTCGATCAGATAGCTTAGTAGAGGTGAGGTCCCTCATAGCAGAGCATAAAAACAGACTTTCCTAACAGAAAGGTCCACTGCAGAAGAACAAACAGCTCTTCCCCTGAAGGAAAGTAGGTTCCCTTGTCTCCCCGTCTTCTGCTCCTTCCCAACAAGTGCGCACGTCTTAGTTCCCTGGGAGATGTTCTAATGCTGCACTTGAGAAACTCAAACTAAGGGTCTGGGGGAAATTTTTATTGGCTTACAAAAAAATGATGATCAGTAACTATTCTCTTGCAGCTTTAGAGTTGAAAAAGTGTTACTTAAACCCTGTGTCAGCTGAGTATTTTAGAATAAATTGCAGAAGAAAGTAAGGCCCTAATGGCTGACCAGGCTTCCCAGGAGCTCACCCTGAGTTATGAAGGCTCTGTCTGCTGACAGCTGCGCTGTGGCTTTGGGTGAACCCAGGCTGCAGGCCCTGGCAACCTGGAGAAGCTGGAGGTCAGGCTCTCCTTTCCCAGCTGCTTTTCTGAGGGACGCTTACTATTGACACTTACTTCTACCACATCAACAAGCAGAGATAGTAGTCTTACTTGGGGCACAACTCTTGGGCCAATAGAAAGATTCTTGGCTACTCTTTTTTTTTTTAGTATAGAAAGGCAGAGATCTGCTCAATATCCCGATACAGAATTCTATTTTTCACAATGTTACTTTCCCTTTTTTGCCCTGATCTGAACAATTTTATGCTAATGCAGTTTCTATTGAGGTAGAATTTTACACAGATTAAAATGAATATATCTTAAGTGAATAACCAGGTCAATCTTGACAGGCATATACACCCATGTGACTATCCCCAGGTTTACAATTTAGAAACCTCAGTCCTTCCAGAAAGTTCTCTTGTGCCCCTTTCCAGTCAATATTTCCCTTGCAGGTAAAGCCTGTTCTGAGATCTATCACCATAGATTGGTTTTTGCCTGCTCAAACTCTATATACTATGTTCTTTTCATATGAGCCTCCTTTTACTTGACATAGTATTTTTGAGATTCATGTTTGTTGTTGCCATGTAGAGATAGTTTGTTCTTTTTAAATTGTTGAGTATTAATATACTATCGTGTGTTTATCCACTCTTCTTGGATGGACACCTCTCCATCTGTTTCCACTTGAAAGTTATTATGAGTAAAGCTGGTATGAACCCTCTGGCTTGGGTCGATCCTAACACTGGAATTCAGTGGGCAGGTGTATAATTACCCATATATAAGAAACTGATGAGCCCCTGTCCAGAGTGGGTTACCTTTTACACTCAGTAGTAATGTTTGAGAGTTCCTCTGGTTCTGAAACTGTGCCCATAGTGTTTGTAAGGTTAAAACTGTGACCCACAGACACCCACTCACCTTCATTCTTCACAGGACTGTTAATCTTATCTTTTATAGGCAAACAACAGGAAGAGCTCTAGCTGGCCTAGACCACTTTGAGCTTGATCAATGGTGGACTCATATCTGTGCAGATGGACCATGGGGTGTCCAACAGTTACCTGTACCTCATTATAATGTGAAAATATCCACCTAAGCTTCATTAACATAACACATATAGGTATTCTAAGTACACCTGTGCAGTCATCTGCCTGCCTTTACATGGATAACGAAACTCCCTTTTTTCTGACTGTTCATCCTAACCCTAAACAAAAGAAACCCATTTATCCCCACTAGGGAGTCACGGCTTTGCAGAAAGACTTCCTGTGATTTCCTTCATTGCTGCAAGTACAGTTTTCTTCGTGGTGACAGTTCCCCCTGTTGTAGTCTCTACCTGCAGATCCATTGAGGAGCAAACTCATGTCAGTTCAGTTACAGTCCCACATCCCCACCCACACTTAGTATTGTACCCTTGTCAATTTCATCCATTCTGCTAGGTATGAAATGCCATCTTATTGTAATCTCATTGATTTTTAAGAAAACTTCAGCCCCCTTGGCACCCTCAAATGACCTCCTAAATTCTAATAGGCAAGAAAAGCTATCTGTAATTTATAATAGAATATTATCTCTAGCATGATGGGTAAAACATGAGAAAATGATTTGTATTTTAAATTCTGTGAGCATAGTCCTAGGACACGTATGACTAATATATCATCTAAGAAGCCAAATTTAAGAATATCACTAGCTATATCTTGGCTGGTAACATATAAGCTTACCTACCACTATGCTTTATGGTTCATTTCACCAATCTTGTGACCTGGCTCGTGGAAAGTCAAAGGTAAGTAGGGATTGCCTGTGTATCAAATTCTTGAATAAGTATTTTCTGAAATAAGCAAGACCTCTGGAAATATTTCATCTTTGAGCTCTAAAATAACAATTCAACCAAGTAAATTGGAAGATCTATATTGGCTTGATTAAATGATTCATGAGAAACAGCCTTCCTGAGGTGGCTGGAGCTCTAGCAGCCTTTAAATGCCTACCAATGTTTGGCCTCCAAGATCCTGCTAGCAATATCCTATATTTACACAAAATAGATGAACAAAATATACATTCCTATATCAGCAGCACTGCGTCCTGTCACTAGTAAGGCCTGCCACCCGTTCCCCTGGGAACCTCTTGCTGAGGAACGTGGCATGAAAGGCAGGGGTTCAGGACAGATCCTTCTCTCAGCTCAGTGGGGGTCCCGGCAAACATAGAAATGCCACTGGGCTCCTGGCATAACCATCTGCAGCTCAAGCTGACGCACCTTGTAAAGGAAAGCCAAAGAGATCAGGAGCTCCAAGGCAAATATAGAGACAAATAGGATGGAGCTCTGACCCAGAGGAGCTTACCCACAGCACTGGGAAAGGAGGAAGACCTTGAAACGATGCCTTGTGTTTCTTTGTGTCCAGAATGCTGCCAGAGGTTCACTCCAGAGCTTGTCCCTACCATCAAATCCGTTAAATAGCAACATTCAGCCAAGGAAATTTGAAGATCTTTGTTAAGAATCCATGAATCAGGCAGTATCCCATCTGGCAAGTAGAAGGGAACTCAGCTGAGCTAAACCAAAGAAAGATTTTAAAAGACAGGGGAGGGGAGCCTGGCTGGCTCACTCAGTAGAGTAAGCAACTCTTGATGTTGAGGTTGTGAGTTCAAGCCCACATTGGAGGCAGAGATTACTTAAAAACAAAATCTTAAAACTAAAGAAGAGGCAGGGGAAAAGCATAAAAAGAAGAAGAAGGGAATTGATTAGCAAAGAATGCATTGTTTGGATAAGGTGGCCCTGCCAAGGGGAGCAGAAAGGCTCTCAGTAAATTTCCCAGCATAGACCAGGAATCTGACTCAGGGTTACCTTGCTGGGGGTTCAACCAGCAGTTGGCTTGGGTATCACGTCTTGATTTCCTGACTTGGGCCCTAAACCTAAGTGACACCATTTTGAGCCTGTGGATTTCTTTTCAAAAACCCACTAGGAAGCAGGGGCGGTGCCAGCATGAAGACTGGGCATGGGAGGGGTCAGTGAGGGGTGGGGTGAGGGGGTGGCTGGACAGGGAGGGCAGGCGCGGGGCCACAGTGGGGGACTGCCAAGTCAGGCTCCTTCAACACCTGATCCCAGCTCCTCCTCCTCCTCCTCACCGCCCCCATATCTGTATCCCTACTGTCCCCAACAAGGCTCAAGGTGCACAAGGAGACCTCGAATGACAGAGACAGGGACCAGAACTCAAATGGTTTTCCATGAGAGCCTGACTCTTCAATCTGGAGTCCTGTCTTAAAGAAATGAAGATCATGGGTGCCAACGTGTCTGCAGCCTGATGGAGACAAAACATTGAAAATGGCCCGTGTTCCAGAGCCTAGGATCCTGGGAAAGTGGAGGCAGAGACGCAGACGTGAGGGAGGAAGGGGATTGAGTGGCCAGGGTCCCTGGGGCCGGGGAATGCAGATTCCAGAGAAGCAGATGCTTCGGGTTGGCCCTGCCGCACACGCACAGGTGCACAGGCACATATAGGTGCCCCGCGACATCCATGTGCAGTGCAGCTGTTCTAGGAAGGGGAGGTGCCTGCAGAGAGACTCTGAGGGGCAGAAGGTGCCTGAAGACTGACAAAGGCCACCGGCTTAGTTGACAATAAATGGTGTATCCTGGACTGGAGGACAGATGCATGTATTGGGCACCACAGGATCCCAGGATATCTCCGCAGCCCACCCTCTCCAGTAAGACCTGTTCCGGACCCTGGAGGCTGGGAGTGCCTGTGGGGGTCTCCGGAAAGGAGGAGATGGTTGGAGAACAGGTGTGGGTTAGAATGCGATCTCTGGGCCCACGGAGGACGCTAAGCCACACAGCGGTCTCAGGCTGTGCTTCAACCACAGGAAAGAACGTGAAAGCCACTGGGTCTCAGAACGGGACCCCAGCGAAGGTGGACACATGGCGTTAGTCTGGCTCACACAGGGACTCACAGGGTGCTGTGCACACGTGTGGAACAGGACCCAGGTGCAGGCACACTTCCACATGGGGAGACAATGGGCCCCGGCCAAAGGAAAGGGGACCACCTATTAGGGCTCTCAAGGGAGATGACAGAGCTGCCTCAGACTCTGTGTGTCTGTCTCTCTGCCCCTCTCCTGCTTGCACTCTCGCTCCCAAAAAGACATGGATAGGAAGAGACACTTCTCCAAGAAGACATCCAGAGGGTCACCTGACACATGAACAAGTGCTCCACATCACTCATCATCAGGGAAATACAAATCAAAACCCCAAGAAGGGACTGCCTCACACCAGTCAGACGGCTACGAGGAACAACTCAGGCAACAACAGATGTAGGCGAGGATGCGGAGAAAGGGCATCTCCTTGGCACTGCTGGTGGGAAGCAAACTGGGTCGCCACTCTGGAAAACAGGATGCAGGTTCCCCAACGAATGAACAAGAGAACTCCCCTACCCCCCAGCGACCGCACTACAGGAATTTATCCAAGGGATGAGGTGTGCGGCTTCCAGAGGAACACGCACCCCAATGTTTAGAGCAGCACCATCGATGATAGCCAAAGTATGGAGAGAGCCCAAATGTCCTCTGATGGATGAATGGATACAGAAGCCTTGGTATTTATATACCATAGGGTTGGAAATCAAAAAGACCGAATCTTGCCATTTGCATCTACGTGGATGGAACTGGAGGGTATTATGCTAAGTGAAATGATTCCCTCAGACAGAGACAAACATCACAGGACTTCACTCCTATGAGGACTTTAAGGTGTGAAACAAATGAACGTAAGGGAAGGGAAGCCAAAAATAAAATCAAAACAGGGAGGGGAAAGCAACGTAAAGGACTCTTCCACAAATGTTTTAATGTGTCAGTGTCAATGTAGGCACAAGGCATGGGGGGAGGGGAGGCCTAGCAGCCTGGGAGGGGCTCTTGTATGAAGAGGAAGCTTGGGTGGGGACCCCAGGCAGTGACCTCACCCCCCAGTAACAGAGCCCAAGGGAATTTGGAACCCGGGTCACCAGGCACCCACATTCTGAACACAGTGCCCTCGTCGGCTCATTTGTTCAGACTGGCGTGTGAGCAATATGTTCTGTTGTGTGCCCATACCCTGCTGCTGCCAGCCCAGGAGAGCCGACGGCGACCATGGTTCCCGAACCTGGAGACAGGGGGGATGCTCTTGGGCAGGACGCCTCAGGTCGCTAACTAGGAGGAAGCCTAAGGTAACACAGGGAGCCCCAGAGCCAGCCTGTCCAGCCCGCCACTGCTCTGACCTGACCTGTGCAACCCCCGGTCCCCTCCCGTGTGTGTTTCTGTGTGTCTGTGTGGAAGGGAGATCATGGTGGAGAGGGCCCACATGAGCAGGGGGAGGCTGATGAGGGGTCAGATGCGTGGTGGCGGGTCATGCTCACACACTAGGTCAAGGCTGGCTGGGAGGGACTAGGTCCATCCCGAGCCCTGCAGGTGTGTGTCGCTGCATCCCAGGTGCAGGCCAGTGCACACTCAGGTCTGGGTCCCATCCGGGAGCAGCAGGGGCAGGGGCAGAAGGACACTGAGGATGGCGGGGCAGGGCTGTGATGCCTCCGGGCCGGCCGCCGGTCACTGTCTTTACAGAGATCAGATGCTATTGGCACGAGGTTGGCGGAGGTCAAGTTTTATTCCATGATACCACTGGATGTATGCTGTGCGGCCCACAAGGGCCACCCTGGACTTGGCGAGAGAGCGGCGGTCCGAGGTTTCAGAAGCAGGGCCTGGACATTGCCTGGGAAGGCTTCCTTCAGCGGCCTGGCCTTCCACAGGGTCCTGGTTCACCAGTCCTTGGTCAGGACCAGGAGCCCATGGAGGCTGAGCCCGAGGGTGAAAAAGCTGGTGGTGGGAGTTGTAGGTGGGGCTGAGTGGTGCTGGGCCACCCAGGGAGGAGCCCCCAGAGGGCGGTGTGGGGCCAGGAGCCAAGTCTGGCCTCAGAGGGCCCAGCTGCGGACTGAAGGGGGCAAGAGGTTCTGGGCTGGGGTCCTGGCTGCGGCTTCTCTGGGAGGCTCTGGGATGTGTTGTGTCTCTGCAGAGGCGCCTGGAGACGCAGGCACAGGGTGGGGGGGGTGTGTGTGTGTGATCTTGTCTCCTGTCACACTGAGGACATGGAGCTACTCCAACTCTCACTCTGTTTTCTTCTGAAGACTCAGGTGCAGAAGCGGCTCCAGAGCCCGACTCAGCCCCATCTGGGGCATCGGCAGCTCTGGAGGCAGGGGTGGTGTCTGCAGCGACTCCCGCAGGGGCCCAGGAGCCTGCAGGTGACCCGGCACCTGGGCAGGGACAACAGGCCCCTGAGAAGAGTCAGCCGGGTCCTGCTCCCGAACTGGCTTCTGCCCCTGCCCCTGTGCCTCCTCCTGTCCCTGGAAACCTGGCAGCCACGCTGGGGGACCCTGAAGCTCCTGGGGAGACCTGTGCTGCCCCTTTCCCTGACCCTGATACTGCAAGGAATTGGGTATTTCTACTAGTCATCATGTTTTTAATCTTTTACTTGAATCATTTTAGCCCCATTAATGTCAAATAAAAATTTTAATTTCTGTACATTGTTCAATTCCTGAGTCCTGACTACACCCACAACGCTGTGTGACCACATCATAGGATCCTGGTGCAGAATATATCAGTCCCCAAGGGACACCGTGTATCCGAAGCCCTCACTCTCCACTTGTCCCCCTGCCCAGGCCCTGGGAACCCCCGATCTGGCTTCTCTCTGTCCTGTTACCTACTCTGGAAGTTTCCTGTGAGAGGAATCTCACCAGAGGTCCCGTTGTGTCTACACCCAATCTTCAGATGGGACAGATTCATTTTTGTACTTTGTTTCATTGGACGTACAGTGTTTGTCATTTGACGTGGAAGTGACAGGTGGAGGAATGATTCAATGTGAGAAAAGAGGCTCCTTTGGTGAAAATGGGCACCATCTGGGGGTGGAGACCCTGTTTTTCCTGTGACACCGCAGCCTGATGCCAGACAGGATGAGGCTGGTCCCCGTGGCCCCGAGAGAAACAGGGAAATGCAGAAATCTGGACAGACACCCCACAGAGGGGGAACGGAGTGCTCACACCCCAAGGCCAGAGAGAGGTTTCACAGGCCTCTGGGCCAACAAAGCGCCAAAGCTAATGCATTCA
>NC_043712.1:63564122-63568877 GCF_006229205.1 Suricata suricatta
CCCCAATATTTCACATGGAAGAGAGCAGCCCAGACAGAGGCGTGAGCTTACCCTGTTCCCTAGAGTCGTCCTGGGCCAGTCCCTGCTTTCCCTGGCTGGTTTTCCAACTGTGCCTGAGGGCCAGAGGTGGAACCATGTAGCTGACTCTGCCTGGGGGCAGAGTGGGCTCTCCCCTGGCTGAGGCCTAGCTGGAGGAGGGCGGCGTGGTGTGCTGCAGAGATTTGCAGGTTGCCCTCTGGGAGTTGGGGGTGGGGACGCTGGGGCGGAGCTGGGCGCCTTGTCCAGGGCAGGGCAGGGGACACACCTACCTGGAGCCTGGGAATGGAGGTGCCACTCAGGTTGAGGTTGTGGCCTCTGTCCCCACTTAGGCGTGTCCCTGGCCTCCGCTGAGTGTGCGAACCCCCCACAGCTCCCCTTGCTTGGTCCACGTGGTTCATGGGACCGCTGAGGGCATGGACATAGTTCCTGCAGCCGCTGTGGGGCCTGTCATGTCCTGCACGTGCACAGCTGAGAACGTGGTGACCCCTGTCGGCTGGCAGTTTACAGCCCCCGAAAGGGGTCAGGTGGTGCCCGGAGTCCACGTAGGACTCTCCAGTGCTGCGGCAGGTCTGGGTGCTGTGTGTCCACTGTGCCGCTCTGGGACCGAGGACCCATGCGCTGTGTCCCCGAGCCTATTTCTTGCACTGCTCTTTTTGATGTACAAAGGGTCCAGACTCCAGCTGGAGTCCTCTGACCCTCCATGAAGGATCGGCCACCCCAGTCATCCTGCAGGTGAGAGAGCTGATCTACCACACCAATGGGGGCACCATCCCCCACCACTGCCCTCGCCCCTCAAGGCGCCTGTGGCCAGGGCCACACCTGGCATCATTTTCCCTGGAACGACCTGGTAACAGGTGCACTGCTGTAGCTAGGCTGTGTGTCTTGGGCCTTTTCTAGACACAGAGGAACACAGACTTGCTGTTGCCTGAAGGCTCCTTTAATGCAGCTGGTGGTGTCCACGTTCACCCATGTGTGTTGCATGTAGCAGTGCTTCAGTCTGTCTCAGGCCAAATACTAGTTTTCAGATACTTTTCATTGTGCAGACAGACCATCTTCTGTTTATCCACTCAGCAGTCGGTGGACCTTGGGGGTGTTTCTACCTTAGAGTCACTGTGAGTAATCATGTGTGATGATTCATGGTCCAGGTTTTGGTAGGTTTTCATTTCTCTTGGGTGTGTACTGGATCCTATGGAAACTCCGTGTCTATATTTTGAAGAAGTGCTAGACTGTCTCCTAAAGGACTACATCATTTAATATTTCTCCAAACAATGTAGGAGGATCCCAATTTCCACCAATTCTTGCCAAGTCTGCTTCATGTCTATCTTTTTAACTACATCCATCCTGGTGGATGTGAACTCGTATCTCGTGGCTTTGACTGAATTTCAATACTTAAAGAATGATGTTGAACATTGTTGGCCACTGGCTTATCTTTTTTTTTTTTTGAGAAATGTCTACTCAGTTGCATTTCCCATGGTTAAATTGGATGAGTAGTTTCTTACTATTGAGCTGTAGAAATCAATATGTATTCTACATGCAAGTCTCTTACGAGATATGTAACTGACTGATACGTTGTCCCATTCAGTAGGGTGTCTTCTAGGTTTCTTGATGCTCTCTTTCAGTATATCTACAATTTTTTCATAGTTTATTGTCATGTTGGTTTCCATATAACCCCCAATGCTCTTCCCCAGAAGTACCCTCCTCCATGACCTCCAGTACACCTACTTTGTATGTTTATTTTTGAGAGGGAGGGAGAGAGACACAGACCGAGTGCAAGCAGGAGAGGGACAGAGAGAGAAGAGGAGACACCTACCATAGATATCACTATTTTATTACCTTTAGAGCTAGCTGGGAACAACTCACTGTCTTCCTCTCCGCATCAGACCGGCAGTCCGCCTTGGAGAGCACATCTGTCAGGTGATTGGCAGCAGCCTTCCCTGGGACACTGGTCAGGGCCCCCACCGGTCCCTGTGCTGCCACCTAGTGGTAACAAGGGAAAATGAACTACCCACCTGCAGTCAGGGAGACACTAAAGAACCTTCTGTTCTATTTCTGCATCAAAATCCATTGTGTTCAGATTCTCCAAGGCTCTTAATGAGCAAGAGGTAGGATTATCCTGCAAGACCAGGTTGCATCTCCTTAGGAGACTGCTGTTTTGCTTTCTTGCCTTATGGCAGATCTGTCCATTTTGATGAGGGGTTCTCCCCAATCTTCTTCCCAAAGAGAAGGTGAAAGTGGGTGAGTCAGTCTCAGCATGGCCAGCAGGTGGAGGAAGCAGGGAGGATCCTTGGTGAAGGCTCTTATGGGGGGGAACGGTGGGGTATACAAGGAATGTCACTGGGAGCATGTGAGGGTCCCTGGGTCTGATTTGCAGGTTGGGAGGAAGACTTGAGGCATGGCCACCTTATCACGCTGGTACGCCGGGGCCACTGCTCAGAGCCGTGTGTAGGGACGTACTCAACAGGATTCTTGCCAAAACAGGTCAGGTGATCAGCATGAGGGAGAGGTGAGGATTTTCATCACATAGGGAGGAGCAGGATTTTTACTAAACTGACCAAACAGGATTCTTAGAAAACTAAACTAACTTGGACAAGGACAGGGCCCCGGTTCTGAGCCTTGACAGAGAGAACCTTGACCGGAGTCTGAACCAAGCAAGTCTTTGTCCCAGCGTGCCTGTGTCCGGGCCTGCCCGGGGAAAAAGCGAACGCATTGCCGGCAGCTTCTAGCCCCCAGGACCCTGCGAGCAGTTCAAAGGAATGAACTGTAGTCATTTGACAGCAGAGCTGGACAAAGCATAGATATGACCTCCCTCAGCTGCCCTGGAGCAAGCCAGAGAATCTTCTGGAAGTTTGCTGAGGCTGCAGCAATGTGTCATGGTCATCGTGCCTCTAGTGTCTTCAGAGTGCAAGGGCCTGAGGGGCTCAGGCAGCGAGGACAAACATACCCTCAGTCCGGCACACAGGGCACCTGGTGGCCAAACTCTAAGTGCTAAGATCGAAAGTGTACAAAGCAGAAAAGGGCCACAAGCCAATTAACTGCACAGTGTCTCCAGGATCTGGTAGTTGGATTCCAGTCAGAACCAGGCTTTCTGCCTTTCCCCTGTCACAGGAGCGGAGGACACTGGTGTCTTCAAATGAATTGTCATGTGAACCTGTGTGTCACCAAATAGGTAGAGAATGTTCTGTTCCACTTGGGGAGATACTCCTAGTGAATGGTGATGTTCACAGGACATGGTGACTGCAGTTCAGATGCTTCCTGTGCAGGAGAGGGGGTGGCAGGAGCTGACTTAAAGGGAAGGGGAGGGGCGCCTGGGTGGCTCAGTCGGTGGTGCATCAGACTTTGGTTCAGGTCATGATCCCACAGTTCAAGTCCCATGTCGGGCTCTGTGTTGACAGATTAGAGCCTGGAGCCTTCTTCCGATTCTGAGTCACCCTCTCTCTGTCCCTCTGTCGTTCGTGTTCTCTCTCTCTCAAAATAATAAACAAAAAAGTAAGAGGGGGAAGGGGCTGACTTTGAAGGTTAAATTAGAGGGAGGGGAGGCAGATTTGCATCAGGGGTCAAGGGCTTATCTGCAGCTCTACATGGCATCAGGGAGAGATCCAGGGAGAGCCCCACTTCTTCCAGCCTGGTGGGCAGCACTCGGATGAGTGACTGTGTCACAACAGAAGGTCTTCAGCCTCTGCATTGACTTGGGCCATAAGTCAGGGGAGGTACTGGCAGGGTCCCCCAGCCCCTTCCCTTCCCTGCAGGGCTTTGTGTTTGAACTTACTGAGATTTGAGGCTGAGGGAGAAACCAGAATAAAGACACCCTGATGCTCCACAGAGCACTGGGCAGGGGGAGGAGTTCTCAGATGACAAGGACCAGCACAGATTATGTTAAATGTGAATGGAATGCTGTGCCTGTAATATAACAAAGACATCAAAGGAAATATCAAGAGTGAGATATAATGTGTTTCAGTGTATAATGCTGGGGCCCTGGGCATGAGGACATGTAGTGAATTTGGCAGATATGGTGACCGTGCTCAGTCCCTAAGCAGCGCCTGCAGAAGTCCATGCATCCTGGGTGCTGGGATCAATGAGGATACTGCAGCAGCTAGCTGCCCTGATTTGAACAAGTAGGGGTTGGAGCTCATGAAGGACTATTTTTTTCACCAATTTATTAAGCAGTTGCATTCTTGGAAACCTCAAACTATTGAGATGACACACTCTCCAAAATATTCTGGGTCATTTGTGGCATGCAGTTACGCCTAAAGTCACATAATCATAAGCAAATTTTTTTATAAATGCTTAGCAGACACTCAGAGCTTAGGTGGACCTTGGGAATTGTTTTGGGCAGGACATTGTGTGAAGGTGTGTGGATACACAGCATCCATGTCCGGAGCACCCCCAACATCAAGAAATGAAAATGCAGCCGCCCATTTCGTCCATGTCCAGTAGGGGGCAGGATTTCCACGTGTGGAAGGAAGGTCACAGTCACAGAAAATGGAGGAGTGGAGTCTGACGGGAGCCTGTGGGTGGTCAGTGGAAGAAGCCACAGTGGCTCAGCGAGAAGAGACCAGCAGGCCATCCCCCTCCCAGGGTTAGAACTGGAAACTGTGTGCCAAGCCTGAGATCACAGGAGACTAAAAGCAGACAGTTCCCTCTGAGAGGCTCCTGCAGGTCCCCTCGGGTCACTGTGTTTCTACACACCTCTCAACTGTGCACCTCCCTGTCAGGTGC
>NC_043712.1:63568977-63573747 GCF_006229205.1 Suricata suricatta
TGACCAAGTCTCACTCTCTTGGTGGCTTTAGGTGTGGCCCAGCCCCTGAGGGCATGGGTTGGCCTGCAGGTACAGATGCCCCAGCAATAGCAAGGGCAGGGCCTCACCAAAGTCACGGTCATAGACACAAAGATGCAGGTTGCACATGTGCGGATCACAGAATGGTGGTGTGTTCTACTCTGAAATGGTTCATAGGCTGAATTGTGTGTTGTGTGCACTTTACATCAATGGATTTTAGATGCAACTGACAGAGTAAAACATACTTGCTACATGGGTAACAATGCAGAGCAGGGTACCCAGCCCTTGAAACCCAACTCACGTGAACAAGTACAGGCTCCAGATTGTACGTGTCTAATCTTGGCCCCAGGATGGGTTTTCCCCCTTCGGCTTTCTTTCTGGAATGCTGGGCACAGGCAGCGCCCCAGGAATACAGCAACGCAGTTCAGTTCATCCCTGTGCAACTCAGAGTGGGTTGGTGGTTTTGAAAAGCTCCCTAAGGATCTTGTGGTTGGTCCATCTCACATGGAGCCTGATTGGGAGGCGGGCTTTGCTGTCTTCCCCCATCTTCTTAGACACGGCCTGGGGTACAGGCACGGTGTGCCTGTCCTTTCCCCAGAAGCACCCACAGAGAGCCCTGGGAACTGTGACCTCTGGGATGTTGTTTCTCCTGAACCCCCCAATCGTTGGAATTCCATTTTGCAAAGATAAGACTAAAACCCTTCAAAGAGTTTCCTCAGTCTCCGATCTGTGCAAGGATTTGTTTTCTACATGTGATACTACAAGGTGTCTTTTCAGTTGCCCACAGTGAAGGTAATGGTGTTACAGTTTTGTTTCCATGCAGTCCCGCTTTCCATGAGGAAGGGGGTCTGGGGAGCATTCGTCAGGCTGGGGAACAGTTGACTGAGATTACATCCCCCTTTCAATTCTATTCCCTGAACGGCAGTGGAGTTACCATGGGCACTGAGATAATAAACACTGTGGATTTATCATTAGTATGACTACATGTTGCTCACACCTCTTGCTGGCACTTTCTGAGCACTGAGTGTGAGCCAGGCCCTGGCAAAATGTGGTCCGTGTGACACCTCCTTTCATCCACATGACAGCCCATGGGGTGTTTTACTGATGCCTGGAGGAGCCGAGTGGGCTGCCCAGGGTCACCCAGCTGGCAGTTCACGGCATGTCTGACTCCTGAGCCAGTGCGTAGTGACGATGCTTAGCACGCCTTCTGGAGTATAAGGGCATTTTCAGACACATTGTCCGTGGTCTTCCATAGTTTGGACAATAAGATATAAGATGGGTTCCAGTTTCTCTGAAACCATTAGTTTTCCAGACTTAATGCTTAGCTTCAGCCTCTGTGTGTGGATCACACCAGTGTTCGTGAGTGTGTGTCTGTGTACTAGAGAGGGAAAGGGGGAGAGACAGAGACAGAGAGAGACAAAGGCCTCTATTTAGACCTGTGATCTGGAATTTCTGTACGTCCTCATTGGATATGAAGATGATGCCCTAGAAGCCTGAAATGAACCAGCCCAAGATTTTATCTCCTGCTCATCCCTTGAAGACATTACCCTCTGCAGTCATGTCTCATTCATCGTCCACATCTGGAAGAATGTGGTGGTAGATTCTTGATAAAATGTGGCTCAGGAAGGCTGGATTATCAGCCAGGGTCACGATGTTATAGCAGCGTCCTCCAGGCAGCGCTGAGGGACACGTGGCCGTGGGGCTCAGGGACACAACATTCTGTGGAGGACGAAATCTGCTCTGCACCCAAGAAGCAGGAACGGTGAGACCATTAACCAGAGCCATAGTCAAGAGTGGGTCGCTTACCCAACTGAACCATCCAGCTGTCTCCCACTGTGAAGTTAGTTTTAAAGTACTGTGTAAAAACTCTTTCCTAATGAACACTCAGTGAGGTGTAGGAATGCCTACCTTTACCAAATCCTGTCAGCTCTCCCTGGAGAAGCCCAGCCTGCCACTGTGTAGAATCTCTTTGCAGTGAATCTAGCAGTCAACCTAACACCATCTCATGTACCAAGTGGTACTGCTTCACCTGCATCTGTCAAGATCTAGATGGGGACATTAATGGAAGAGTAGTGTCCTGGAAAAAGTCACGGGGACCCCCAAGAGTCAGTGAAGCATCCAAGTCCTGGAATAGAAGGAAGCCAATAACACCCTGGGGGGCTGAAATGACAAGAGGAAGAAATCCTGTTCCAGAATAAGCTGGATCCCAGGGGTGAAGCTGCCAGGAGGTCTAGAGTCACAGACAAACAAGTGGAATCAGAGAATCAGTAGGGAGTGGTGGCGGGGAAACGCTGGGCCTTCTCTCCCCCCAGCTTGTCCAGTGTCTCCCAATGGTTGACCCCAACCAGAAGCCAAGGGGCAGCCAGGCCCTTGCAGTCCAGGGGGTCCATCTCTGGGGCCCAGAGCAGCGCAAGAAAGTGATGTGGGAGGTGCAGCAGCCAGGAAGAATCCAGACACCATCCCTGAACCACTGCCGCCCAGCACACATGAGGGCTCCACAAGGTCCAGCCCCAAGCAGTGGGGGTGGGGACTAGTGTGTCCCTGGAAGGGACAGCCCTTGGGTGAGGCGAGAAGTGTGTAGGCACGCATGCCACCTAGGGCGGGTTCTCATAGTGTCCTGTCCGCCTGCAGGCTCCGTGAGCATCAGCAACCTGTACCCAGGCTGTGAGCACTGAGAATCAGGAGCCCCAGCAGATGTTCCAGGTGGGCCTCACCAGGGGGACCCTAGAGGTGGTGGTGGCACCACCTCAGCACCAGCACAGCGTGGCCGATGACCAGTGCACCAAGGCCATCAACATCCAGAACGCCTATAGGAATGGTACAGTAGCCCACCCTTCCCCCACAGGGGGGCACATCCAGTGTCCCTTTGCCTGGACTGCAGGTCACCCCCCTGAGGGAGCCAGTCCTGCTGTGTGTCACAGCCCCAGGAAGGACAGGGGAAGAGCCACACGAGGTGACCTTGGGATAACCCAGTGAGGCATGGCTGGTCCATACCCACAAGTAGTCAAACCAGATACCTGCTGTCCTGGGCACTAGCAAAGCATGGGCATAAAGGAGGCGCTTAGTAAATGACTGTTAAGTAAATCAGTCCCTTTTATAAGCAGAGCCAAACATCCACTTGGATGAGAAAACTTATAAAACACTATCCCATTAGCAGTTTGACCAATCCAAGTGTCAGAAGAGTGATTCTGGAATCATCTCCACTCATGGCTGAGGCAGATACAGGCACGGGCAGTTTTTTCCCACAGGCAAAATTTCAAGTATGTTCTTTGCTCTCTTTCATTTCCAGGGGGCTGAGGCTTCAAATGTTATGAGGGAAGGTTTACTGTCTCCAGCAACCGCTGTAGCCTCTGTGTTGCCCCCAACCCTCAAGCACCTGTGGCCCCACATTGCGTCATGTCATTTGAACACTAGTCCCTACCTTGTTGAGACAGCTTAGAGCAGGTATAGAGCATTTTCTTTGAGACTCATCTGTGTAGGGTGTATGAGTTGATGTTCATTCCAGTGCCTGGTGGAGTGTCTGGCAGTGGGGAGGCGCTCAGAAAATGGCATTCGGGAGCTTCCTTAACAGGTTCTGCTGGCCCCAGGGAAGTGGAGTGAAAGTCTGTGGGCATTTAGTTACCCTAAAAGCACAGTGTTCCCAGAGGTCCTGGAGCTGAGCTGGCGTGCGGCATAGGGAGAGGAGAAGTGTGTCCCAGCACCCCGCACACCCCCACCTGGCTCCCCGTACCTCCCTCCTGCCCCAGGTCTGGCCCCCAGCACTCCCCATGCTCAGAGGACCCAAGCCTGTGTTCCAGATCCCTTCACACCAAGGCCTCCACTGTCAGACTAGAGAGTCCTGTCCCCAGGAGTGCACGTGCTCCTAGAGGAGGCCCCATGGCAGCATTGGATATTCCAGAATGAGGACTACAGAATTTCTGGGCCCATAATAAGCACCAAGGGGGTAGAATTAGGGAAATAGAGCCTGAAGTCCTACAACATCAGTGGTCCTGCCTGGTCCCCCAGAGGCCCGTGGGTGGGTAAGCACCATCCTGCTGGAATGTGGCATGTAGGGGCAGGGGGCCCCTGTGTCTGGAATGTCACCAAGAGGTTCCAGGTGCCACAGGAACTAGTCAGAGCCTTACCCAGAGTCACTTCCAAGAAAACCCTCCGCACCCATGCTCAGTTACATGGAGCAATTACCCCCCACGCTGGGTGGCCTCACAGACCTCACCTCCTCACCCTTGCACCCTCATCCTTCACGTGCAGAACTGTGACCAACTACCACGTCTTTCCCCTGTGTAGGCAACCTGAATAGGTCACTCACTCACCTGTGGAAGGCCAAAATTAATAGTGACTTTTATGTTCAGCGTCGTAGACCCGGTCATGTTCCAAAAGGAATTTATACTTATGTGCGGCTATGGAATCTTACCGTGTCCATTCTCTGTGTGGGTTTGTTGACGGGGAACCCCAAGTTGGCATTTTGCCCTGACTCCTTCCTTGTGAGGAGGAATCCCTGTGGGGAGAGGTGGAATGCACGTGTCTCTGAAGATGCAAAGATAAATAGGTCAATGCTACGGACATCAGTCTTTCCCTTGGTGGTCCCTAAAGTGCTAAGCAAAATGGTGATTGGAGCTGGCCGGGACTGTTTCAGATGGTAATCTTCTTCTGTCTGTAGGAGTTGGTGATTTCAGTGTGTGGGAATTCTCTGGAAATCCTGTATACTTCTGCTGTTATGACTATTTTGCTGCAAATGATCCCACGTCCATCCAC
>NC_043712.1:63573847-63575478 GCF_006229205.1 Suricata suricatta
AATTTAAGTCTGGATCCCAGTCCTTGGACTCAATCACTTTTTTAATTTATTTAATTTTTATGTATTAAAGTATTTTTAAATGTTTATTTTTGAAAGAGAGAGAGACAGAGTGTGACTAGGGGAGGGGCAGAGAGAGAAGGAGACACAGAATCCAAAGCAGGCTCCAGGCTCTGAGCCGAGCTGTCTGCACAGAGCCCTACTTGGGGCTTGAACTCAAAAACCACAAGATCACACAACCTGAGCCGAAGTCAGACACTCAACAGACGGAGCCACCCCAGCACCCCAAATTCAATCACTTTAATGTACTACTGGAGAGTCCTAGAGATTTCTGGTGGTTAAAGTAGAGTTCAGAGGCTCATGCTGTCACTGCTCGACGCTCTAGTTTTCAGGGTCACTGGCTTCAGTTATAATTTCAAGTTTATATGATTCATATGCACTGGCCTCGAGTCAGAGGTGGGCACTGAGACAGCACAGGAAGGAAGCTCCTGGGGTCTAAAAATCTCAGAACTGCCTCTAGGTTTTCATGTTTCAGAACTGCTTTTCATGGCTGGATTAGCCTAAACTGTCCCTGGGTGTCACAGGACAGAGGGATACTAAGGCTAGCTCCCCTCTCCTGGGACAGGCATAGGATTTGGAGCAATGATTCCCATTTCTTGGAAAAGCTGTCATTTCTGGGGACATTGCTTGCTGGGCTTGACCTCAGTTACGTTTCTTATGTTTTCAGCATTTTGACAGAATCAAAAACCTATGCCACACAAGGTAAAGAGACCTTTGATTCCTTCCTCCGGTGTCCGTGAGCTCTGAAGGATGGCCCCTGTCCCCAGTGGTGCCCTCACCTGTTTCTGATCTCCTTCAGCAAGGACGTGTCCTTGTCATACCTGAACTCACCCCCAGCTGGCCGAGGAATGTTCATGATGTTGGCGTGTGTGGCCACCAGCACGACGTGGAGTGGGTTCTTCAGCTTGCCGCCAAAGGCTGGGGACAGAGAGCAGACCTTTCACAGGTGAGAAGTCCTTCCTGGTTGTCTCTCATTCCCAGGAGAGATGGGGCATGCTGGCCAGCCCGCCGTGCAGGGTCACCTCAAGAAGGCCCAGCCCAGCCAAACTCAGGATGAGCCTGTTTCCTGGTCCTCAAGGAGGGCAGCTCAGAAGTGGACCAGCACCAACCACAGAACTCAAGGCAGTTTCTCAGATGTCCCCCCAAGTGGCCCTGCCTGCCCAGTGAGAGGAAATCAGCTCTGAGCAGGGGCACCATTAGAAGACCTAGGAAGCCCTGGGAGTGCAGCTACACCCAGAAATGTCCAAAACAGGACCTGTGGTGGTGCACATGGACAGCCTCTCACTGGTGGAGTGTTTTGGAAAGAAAATATCAGAACGAATGAGAAAGAGAGAGGCAGAGTGGACATATCCTGAATGGGTTAAGCCCAATTATTTGATTTCAATAGGAATTTCAAAGAAAAAAATTGATAGCCCAGTTTTGTTTCCAGAATGGACTGCAACCTTGCTCTGTGTTGTACATGTTTATTATTTTAGAGAAAGAGAGATAGAAAGAGAGAGAGAGCCCGAGCCCATCCAAGGGAGTAGGGGAGGGGCAGAGAGAGAGGGAGATACACAATCTCAAGCAGGCTCCAG
>NC_043712.1:63575578-63577667 GCF_006229205.1 Suricata suricatta
GAGAGAGAGAGAGAGAGAGAGAGAGAGAGAGAGACAGAGACAGACCATGAGAGAGGAGGGGCAGAGAAAGAGGGAGACAGAGAATCTCAAGCAGGCTCCATGCTGTCAGCTCAGAGCCTGACACGGGGCTCGAACCCACAATCTGTGAGATCATGACCTAAGCAGAAACATAGCGTCTGATGTCCAACCGACTGAACCAGCCAGGCGCCCAAGCCAGATAGACATTTGTTAACACAGCACTAATGCTCTTTGCTGACTTCTTTCATCTACAGACGAACAGCGGGAGACAAACTAAGCATGATTCAGTATATGCTAGGTGCCCACCCAGGATCAGGAGCGTCTGATTTTTAGAACAGTGTATCCTCTCTATAAAGCCTGGCTTTCCTTGAGAGACAGGAGCTCAAAACTCTGGTTTTGGAAGTTAAAGCCGAAACATTTGACTGTTATTTACATCTTTCCTTTACTATTCCTAATCCTTCCCTAGGCAATGAATACTTCTGGTTGAATCACTGCCAGGCCACATATAAGAAAGTAAATAAAAATGAACATAAGTCTTCCGAAATTATGATCCGTATCACAGTTGAAACTGAGGGGCTGGGAGGAAAGGAAGTGGGAGTTAGCATTTCACGGAGACAGAGTTCAGTTTGAAATGAGGACTGTTCTGGAGATGGATGGTGGTGACGTTTGCACAATAATGTGACTGCACTCAATGAAATGGTTAATGGGGTCACTTTTATGATGTAGGTGTTACCAGGATAAAGAAACATTAAGGTTGCTTCCTTCCCAGTGAGCAGGTGAGGGTGGGAAGCTGTCTCGCCCCCTCCTGGAAAAAGAACAAGGACCAAGCTGGGCACCATGGCAGTGTGTGGTCTCAGAGGGCAGGGCTGAGCTCCTGGGGTCCAGCTCCCTGGTGCTGTCCTGTGAGTGTGACCAGCCAGCCCGGACCTTCTGCTGCCACCCCTGTCTGAATCATGAGCTCTGAGCAAGCAGGGGTGCAGCAGGCTGTGCATCTTCCCTGCAGTGGCATATTTCCTGTCCAGCCCCTGCAAATGCTTGTGTGCTGTGTCGACTGCCCTCAGGTCCTGGGGAGGGTGGGGGAGTGGCATTCATACGACACTGGCATTCAACCCACTGAAATTTTTTTTCAAACGACTGAAATTTGAAAGTGACTATTCACTCATGCTTGCTGGCAAGTTCAGTTTGCCAGGACCAGTTGGAGATGAACCCACTAAAACTTGAGAAAGTCGTTTTGGACTTTGTTATTATTTTCTGAAAACATGAAAGAGAAAAAGAGGAGGAACACCAGCATCTAGAGGGATCACTGATGAGCCACGTTCACCAAGGCGAAGCCTGGACTCAACACTACATTTTGCCAACATTCTGCCCCAAAGTGACCTATTTCAGTGCATCGTGCACATTGGGGGCTGAATAAGCAAAGAAAAGCAGGGCAGAAAGCCACCATGATGGAAGCTGGTTTGTCTGACAGTCTCCAAGGTCACCTTAGGCCTTGACCCTCCATCCAGCCTCGCAGCATTGTTAATTCCCACTAGCAATGTAAAAGAGGTGCGGTTTTATTCTATGCTCAGCAACATTCGGTCTTGTCAGTCCTCTGAATTTTACTATCTTAGTAGGTGTAGTAAGGATCTCGATGTGGTTTTAGTTTGTTTCTCTAATAACTCATGATGTTGGATAGTTTGCTGGTGCTTATTGGCCACTTTTCCATCTTCTTTTGGTAAATATCTGTTCAAGAGGGAAATCTTTGTACATTTAATGTACAAATGAGAAAATAATCACTTGTATATTTCAGAACAAATTTCTCTCGATGTGTATAAAAGAATGCCACTTGGGTGTCTCAGTCAGTTAAGTGTCTGACTTTGGCACAGGTCATGGTCTCATGGTCTGAGCAATCGAGCCCCACGTCAGGCTTCGCACTGACAGCTCAGAGCCTGAAGCCTGCTTCAGAAACTGTGTCTCTGATTCTCTCTCTCTAATTCTCTCTCAAAAATATATAAACATTCAAAAACACACACAAAAATGCCATAGAGTGTGTTCTAGAAAGATAAAATGGATTGGTAACATTTCAAATTTG
>NC_043712.1:63577767-63581040 GCF_006229205.1 Suricata suricatta
GATACGCATCTTCTGCAGTAGGTTTTCTCTTGCCCCTGCGGGCTGGTCCCCGCACCTCTGTACAGACAAAGCTCCCCGTGTGCCCGGGCCGGCACTCAGGATTCCAGCGGTGTCGGGGGTCACCAAGGACAACGGAAGGGATTGCCTTCCTCAGGTGACAGCAATGTGAAAGCCATCTGGGCTCTTCCTGCTTCCCCATACCATCCCCAATTTTAGTACTGACACCCCCCAAATAAGCTGGGTGTTTCCACACAGGATTTTAGGTTAACTGACTTTCTAGACTTCAGTTTGGTTTGCCCCACCATGTGGGGTGCAGGCGAGTGAAGACAAAACAGAGAAAAAGGACTCTTTTTGAATTGAAGACCAACAATGGAATGCGACAAGCAATAGTTTATTTATATTTTTAAAAAAAGAAAAAACAGAAAAGAAAAACCAACATCTTTTTACTACATTGTATAGATTAAGTAAAAATACCTGTATTCATATATATGTATATGCATAATGCATATATATATATATATATATATATACACATATACACCCATGTAACGTTAAAATTACATGCTTCTCAGGACAGAAGAATTAGGACACGTTTCAGCTTAAACCTCCATCACAATTTAAAATCACTGCAAGAAAACTGGCTTCCTTCATCTTTTTAGACTTTAAGTATAGGAAGTTATAAAACCAGGATCTACATGTGAAAACCATCTGCTCTGCACAAATGACAGCGGACTGCCACCGATCATGTGTCAGGGGTCTGCTGAGTCCTCCCGAGACCGTCCTTTCCTGCAGCTCTGTCACCTTCTACCTGAGATGAGCAGGAATGACCGAGGACACTGCAGGTTCTACGTGGACGCGCACATTGACGTTCAAGCACAGCAGCAAGGACGTATCTTTCCATGAAAACAAACACTGTGTGTGAAATCACTCTAGAAAAGGATTCCTTCCTCCCCTTTATGTGTGAAGTGAAACACAAAATTTACTGGAAAAACCACAATTCAGGGAAAAGCACCTCCGGCGGTGATCAGCAGACAGCAGGGGACAGAGGACATTCCTCTGGCGACAGCCCCTGGCTGACCTGGATGGTCTCAAACACACCCCCTTCTGCAAAGGTCTCACATGTTGTCTGGTTATCCGTCAGACAGTGGGATTCCACACATGGGAGACTTTCCTACAAATATCGAAGAGATAAGCGGAGAACATGATCTAACAAGGAAAAGATTATAACAAATACACATTTGGGATAAATGTGCTTTTTTTTTATTAAGGACAATTCATACAGTAGTTAAAAAAAATTTCATTGGGAAGGTAGGAATTCCAGTAAAATTATCCATAAGAAGCAAGGTGCTGGAGGATGAGAGATGGATCTAGAACACAGGGAGGAGAGACACTGGCTTCTCAGTAGGGCAAAGGACAGGCTGTGGTCTGCTCTGTAACTAGAAAGAATGTTCACACACAGAGGAATGTGCGGGAGGAGGGAGGTAGTGGCAGAGAAACTGGTGAAGCAGGAGGGAGGGTGGGGACCTGCAGGATGCCGGCACGGGGAGGGATGCACCCTGAATTTCCGCTGGGATGATGGGCTGCATCCCCCTGTTCTGCAGTCCAAAAACACCCACCCAAGCCAAAGGCCGCCCTCACTGGGACACGACGGAGCTGATGGAATTATAAGATGTGCCACTGTTGCAGCTGGAGTCATAGGCCTCCTGCCCATTGCCATCGAGGTTGATTTTGAACACAGATGACACCTTCAGTAGAAAGTCAGCTGCGTCCCGATGCCCCAGCTCCCGCAGTTTGGACATGAGGATGCTGACTGTGCTCTCAGGGTCGGAGGCCCATTCCCAGAGCAGGGCGTCCACCGGGTTTGGGAGGAACTCCTTGGGAGCCCCGTTATTGGTGTTGTACTTTGCCACAAGGTCAGGGAGACCCAAGTTCATGGCCAGAAGGCACCAGTCCTTCCCCATGGGGTCGGGTGGGTCCAGCAGACGACACAGTTTCCTCTGGGTCAGAAGGTTGAGATCTGATGCATGGATGTCCATCCCGAGACTGGCCTGTGAGTACACGTCGTGACACCCAAAGCACTTGATGCTGCTGAAGCTCTCCTTGTACCCACCCATGGTGTTAGTCAGCGAGGTCTCCTTCAAGGTCTGTGCCCGGAAGAAGTCCCGCAGCTAATAGATCATGAGGGGCTCGTGGTGCTCCCTCAGCTGCTGGGGGCTCAGGTAATGCTTCACCATCAGCAACCCTGGGAGCGTGGTGGCCATGACGTTCTCCATGGTGCTGTACACGGAGTCCAGCAGGAGGCAGCACTTTATCTTTTCCGTCTCCAGCCCTCGCACCTGCACCTCAATGCCCTGGCCGTGGTTGACCAGAAGCACCAGCAGCTCGGCCCCACGGTTGGCAATCTTGCAGCCGTTCACCCACAGGCGGATGTCTGCGTCTCCCTTGGTGCTCTGCTGGTGGATCCACCGACAGAGGTTCACCTGCACCTTATGAAAGATGCCGCATGGGAAGGGGGTGAGGTGCTCCACAGGGACGATGCCCCATAGACCCTCCCCTCATCCTCCTCATCAGTCCAGGAGCAGTGGAGGTTGTCTGTCTTGATGAGGGCGGGGATGTCCACCATGGTCCCGCTGCTCAGGTCCCGGGCACAGATGTCCATGGCATCTAGGATCTGCAGCAGCTCCTCCACGACGCTGTCGGGCACCAGGCGCTGAACGTCCTCCACGGTGTAGCGGCCCCGGTAATGGTGCAGGGCCCGTGGGGTCTCCACGGACAGCAGCTTCCCCAGGACGTTGGTGCAGAGCCAGCAGGGATCCAGGAGTAACACGTCCTGGACCATTTCACTCTGCATGATGTTGATCTGCCAGAAGGGACAACAGGAGGTCACACATGGGAACACAGATGGCCAGAGGCACCAAATGTTCAGAACACTGAACTAAACAATGATAAAGTCTGTGCACATGTTGTGAAAATGACCTAGGTCATTCATGGATCTCAGAAACCAAACCCTGAGCTAACGCACAAGCTTGAAAGGTCATAAGAGAGATACTAAAATGACTATCTTTGACTTTATTAAAAAAAAAGGTCAAGGTAATGAATTGAAAGACAGAAAAGAGAGAATGTTGGCAGGCAAACAGAATGATTACAGACTGACCAGGTTCTACATCCCCAAATACATGAATGAATAACAGCAGCTACAAGAGACATAATTGGGACAAGTGGAAACACTCAGGTGACAACTATACATTCAATAAGAAGACCACACCTATGTGT
>NC_043712.1:63581140-63590240 GCF_006229205.1 Suricata suricatta
GTAACTTGGAAGTGCTGAAAAGCATTTATCATTTTATAAGTTAGGTGGACCATCTGAAATGCATAGTAAGTATCTGATTTCTCACAAAGTTGTGGCTACTACAAATACTACCCCAGTCAGTTGGTGACAAACACACTTGAAGGGAAGGCCAATTTCGCTCAGTGCTTGAGAAAATAAAGGTGCACCTTTCTCCCATATAAATTCATGTTCTCTGCCATGAATTCTGTACCACCCAAAATTCATTGCTAAAGATCTAACCTCCAATATGATTGTGTTTGGATGTAGGGTTATAGGAGCCAAGCACAGACGGCCCTAAAATATGCCACTTTGGCACTCAAGACATCTGGAAAGAACTCTCCTTGTGGAAGGGGGCCTCCCTGCACCAGGAGATAGAGACATTCTTGTCACCAGAGATGGGAGACTTAGGGCCCTGAAGGCTGTAGCCACAACCCTGTTACTTTTTCCTAACTTTCCACTTAGCCCAAATTCTGTTCAGAATTCCTTACTAATTGAAGCTCCAGGAGTTAAGTTTTCTTTGTGTAGTAAATTCCTCATAGAGTCATTGTCTATCTGAAAAGTATAAAAGCTGTCTGTCTCGATCATTTTGTTAGTTCCCTATTTTATAATTAGGCTCCTGAACACAGGTAATAAAACTTTGGGTTTTTTCTCCTATTAAATTTAATATTAAACTTATTAAATTAAAAAGGTTTTTAATGTTTATTTTTGATAGAGGGACAGAGTGTAAGTTGGGGAGGGGCAGAGAGAGAGGGAGACAGCATCTGAAGCAGGCTCCAGATTCTGACCTGTCAGCCCAAGGCCCAATGCAGGGCTTGAACACAGACTGCGAGATCATGACCTGAGCCGAAGTAGGATACTTAACTGAGTGAGCCACCCGGGTGCCCTTAGACAACCTTATTAAAGCCGGACAGTTTGTCTTTTCAACAGAGAGAAAACTAAATTTCAATTTTGAAGCGATTAATTTTGATATGTATTTATTTTGAGAGAGCGTGCACGCATGCGTGCTCAAGTTGGTAGGCGGAGGGGCAGAAGAACAGACAGAGAATCCCAAGCAGGATTCACACTCACCCCAGAGCCTGACGCTAGGACTGGATCAAACCATCCTGAGATCATGACCTGAGCCAAAATCAAGAGCAGGTCACTTAACCCACTGAGCCATCCTGGTGCTCCTAATTTTGATATTTTAACTTAGGTTTTACTCAATTTATTTTAAAAGTAGCCAGCTTGATCTCATATTTAAAATAATTTGTTTACACACCTCTATTCTGATCTTACGTTTTCTCTTCATACTTATTTCAGGACAAAATTACTTTTCTTTTTTTTAAGTTTTATTTCATTTTTTTGTTTTCAATATAGAACACACAGGTTGGGGAGGGGCAGATAAAGAGGGAGACACAGAATCCAAAGCAGGATCCAGGCTCTGAGCTGTCAGCATATCAGCACAAAGCCCAATGTGGGGCTCAAACTTGTGAACTGTGAGATCATGACCTGAACCAAAGTCAGACACTAAACCAATTGAGCCACTTATGCGTCCGACTTTCCGTTTCCTGGTCCCATCAGATGCTCAAGGAACATCTCCCTACACCAGGTTGTGGAGCTCGCTGAGTCATGGCTGCTTGTCCACATGCCTTAAAATTGGTGGTCCATTTCCAAGGCAGAGAGCAGGGTGTCAGGCCCCTTGCACATCCCACATCTTCCACAGCCTTCTGTAAACATTAGGGATGAATGCAATCTTTGTACCCTACCACAGGACGCTAACATCTTAAAAGAAAGGAGGATGCCCTTTTAAATGGATTGTTCTAATCAGAATCTCATTTCTTTTCCCTTCCTACGTTTTTGAAACATGTGTCCTTCTCTCTTCTAGGTTGCCCTTTGCCGGAGAGAAGCCTCAGCTGCTCCACAGCTCAATCAGAGCTTAGAGGACCAATGGTGCCAGTGGAAGGCAACACCCGGGAGACAATATAAGGTGGTTGGGAACACTCAAGCTACGCAGTGGGACCCCTGAAGAGCGCATTCCATGCTGGTGGGAGTTCATAGCAGGGAGTAGCATCTTGAGGCTGCACTTACCAAGGCAATAAGCAGGGTACCATGACTGCACACAGTGTGGGCATATGACCTGCTGTGTGGTTGCTAGAGAGCAGCTCCCAGAAGCATCAGGTCACCCCTGGCCGTGGTTTCTCCTCCTCTCTCTGGGAGCACATCCACTTGGTGCAAGTGAGTAGGTTTTAAATAGAAATAAAGATGTGTGATTGTATCTTCCCTCTAGAATGAAGAAGATCGGAGGAGAGCAGTGTGGAAGAAGAGTATGAAAATGATTGAACAGCACAATCAGGAATACAATCAAGGGAAACAGCTTCACGGTGGCAATGGATGGCTTTGGTGGCATGGTGAGTGTGGCATGGATTGCTAAACATTTGTGCTTCCTCTCCTGAGTACTTTGCTAAGGTAATCTCAAACTTGTCAACATCTACTTCCTTTTCCATCACCAGTGAAGAATTCAGGCAGGTGGTAATGGTCTTCAAATCCAGAAGATCCACAAAGGGAAAGTGATCCAAGCTCCTCTCTTTGCTGAGATCCCCTCATCTGTGAACTAGAGAAAGAAAGGCTACATAACTTGTAGAGAGTCAGGTGGGACAATATTCATCAGGTCCCTCTCAAGAGTCAAGGCAAAGGAATCAGTGTCCTTATGGCCGACTGAGAAACAATGTGTAGTTCACTATATTTTAAAAGACTTTGAGATGTGTGTGCTGTTGTCAAATATTGCGATTTGGTAGAATGAGAGCTTTTTAATTTGGTTTCAGGGTCAGTGGGCTTCTGGCTGGGCTTTTAGTGCAACAGGTGTCATCAAAGGACAGATGTGCAGGAAAACTCACAAACTTGCTTCACTGAGTGAGCAGAACCCGCTGGACTGTGCTTGGTCTGAAGGCAACGGGGGCTGCAGTGGTGGCAATATGGATGGTGCCTTCCAGTGTGTTAAGCAGAATGGAGGCCTGGACTCAGAGGAATCCTATCCATATCGTGCAAATGGAAATGGAGCTCCTTATCTTGTTATAAACTTGAACACATTCAGGGAAAAGAGATGCCATCTTTAATTTTCACAATTTAGATTGTGGCGTTTGTATCTGCAAAATGTCTTGGGCTCATGTTTCCCAGGACATAGATGTAATCAAGTCTCTACCCCTTTAACTTTGAAGGCTCCAATCTTGCAAATACAGCCCAGAAAATTCTGCTGCCGACATAAATGGGTTCTTGACAATCCGTAAGATGGAGTATAAACTTGTGAGGTCAGTGACACTTACAGGTCCTGTGTCTGCTGTTATAGCTGCAAGCCTGGATACCTTCCAGTTCTATGACCAAGGTAAGCATTTGTTTATGTAGAAATTTAGGCAGAAAAGTGGAAAGACCACCATCTCATACACCAAGATCGACTCTTTAGTATGTTGAATTTCATGTAGAATTATGGGGGGTATGGATGTAACACAATCATTTATTATGTACATGTAATATTTGTGTCTAATGTTTTGTAATGACTCTAGACACATCCTCATGGTGATAAGAAGTTCATAAATATATGTGAAAGGCTAAATAATTTACCACATGATTTTGGAATTATTAGAACTTTCAAGTACTTCATATTATCCTACTACTGAAATAAAAATGTGAAAGAACAGCTTCATTCATGTAATTGTGTGTTCTGTGCTGTTTCCTTAAGCTGATATCCTAAAGGTAGGTTTCCATGAGTGATCTTTAATGGCTCGTGACTAGTTATTTACAAAAGAGATTGTGCCACTTTGTATTTGGCTGGTATTCAATGAGGGCATAGGTCTCTCACCTAGCTCAAAAACGATTTTAATTTTTTCAAAGTTTAATGTATTTTGGGAGAGAGAGAGAGAGAGAGAGAGAGAGAGAGAGAGAGAGAGAGAGAGAGAGAGAGAGAAAAGTGCACACGCATGCACACATGAACAGAGGAAGGGCATAAAGAGGGAGAGAGAGAGAAACCGAAACCAGCTCTGCTCTGTCAGTGCAGAGCCCCAATCTCACAAACTGTGAGATCATGACCTGAGCCAAAACCAAGAGTCAGATGCTGAACTGACTGAGCCACCCAGGCACCCCACCCACCCAAAAGATCTGGCTTTTTATGTCGTATCTGGAAATAGGTCATTTCACTGAATTTTGACATGCCTCCCTTACACGGTTGATAGGCTGAGTTACTATCACACATCACATGGGAATCCTTGCTCCAGCACTGAATGTTACTTTCCAGGCATTTATTATGATCCAAACTGCAGCCATGAATCCTACATCACGGCATCTGATAGTTGGCTATAGATTTGTGGGAGCAGAGTTGGATAACAAAAACTATTGGATTGTCAAGAACAGGTACAAAACCAAAAATACTTACCTTTAAAATTGAAAAGGGTTTAGATACATTATGTTTCCTGTAGGGTGCATGTTTGTAGTGATGTCTATGGTAGCTTTATTCCTTGCTACGTTTCCCTCATAGAGTCTCTCTTAAGATTTCTTGTAGGGCTGATTTGGTGGTCATGAATTCTCTTAACTTTTGCTTATTTGGGAAAACCTTTATCTCTCCTTCTATTTTGAATGACAGGCTTGTTGGATAAAGGATTCTTGGCTGCATGTTTTTTCTGTTCATCACATTGAAGATTTCCTGCCATTCCTTCCTGGCCTGCCAAGTTTCATTAGATAGGTCTGTAACCACTCTGATAGGTTTCCCTTTGTATGTCAAGGCCCTTTTCTCCCTAGCTGCGTTCAGAAGTCTCTCTTTGTCTTTATATTTTGCCAGTTTCACTATGATATGTAGTGCTGAAGGTCAGTTTACGTTACGTCTTAGGGGAGTTCAGTATGTCTCCTGAATTTCAATGTCTTCTCTTTCCCCAGATTGGGGAAATTTTCGTGTATAATTTGGTCTAGCACGCCTTCAAGCACTCTGTCTTTGTCCTCCTCTTCAGGAACTCCTATGATACGGACATTGTTCCGTTTGATTGTATCACTCAGGTCTCTGAATCTCCTTTCGCACTCCTGAATCATTTTCTCTCTCTTTTTCTTGGCCTCCTCTTTTGCTATAACTGTGTCTTCTAATTCACTTTTTCTCCTCTCTGCTTCTTCAGTACATGCATTGGCAGCCTCCATCTTATTATTCATCTCATTTAGAGCCTTTTCTAACTTGTCACAGCTATTTTGAAGGTTCCTAGTCTTTGTATCAATATCTTCTCTGATAGCTTCCATGTTTTTTTCAAGCCCAGCAATTAATTTTATGACAATCGTTCTAAATTCTTGTTGAGTTATGTTGCTTATGTCTGTTTTGAGCAGTTCTGTAGCTGTGATTTCTTCCTGGAGTTTCTTTGGAGAAGAGTTCTTTCGTTTCATCATTTTGGCTAGCGTTCTGTCTCTTGTCAGTTTTAAAGGCTCATTCTGCACTGTGCATTTATTAGTATTACTCTATCGAAGGAGGCTCTTGGAGTGTCTAGGGTCTATCATTTCAGGAGATGTTCTTTTAATGGTGTCTCTTGGTTTCTCTTGTTATGCCTCTGATTAATTTCTTTCCCTAATCAGCGATATTTGGGATTTTCCACTATGTGTGCTTTGGGTTGTTTCTTGAGGTAGCCCTGAAAAAGAAAACAGACAGACAAACACACAGAGAACACAAGCACACAAATGTACTGATAAAGAAGCAAACCTAAGGGGGAAAGAAAAAAAGGAGCAGGAAAAAAAAGAGAGGAGAAAAAAATAAAGAAGAGAAAAAAATAAAAGGAGAAAGAAAAAAAAGCAGGCGGGGAGTGGGGGGGACAACAACAGTCAGAGATAAAGTACAGTCTGTGGGCTTAAAACCTGCGTGGGGGTTGGGGGAGATAAGGATGGAATAAATGAAAAACTGTCTGGATGGTAAGAGTTGATCTAAGCACAGCAGTGCCTAATTGTTGGTCTTTCCCAGATTCCAGGGGGAAAGGGAGAAAAGAAGGAAATAGGAAGATAGTAAAGAGAAGACAGGGGACAATTAAAAATTAAAAATATTAAGAAAAAAACCAATTAAAGGTAATAAGCAAAAGCACAGCAGCTTTCCAGCGCGGATGGGCATGGCTACTGAAAACGAACTTGGACTGAAGGGTGGGGGGAGGGAAGGAGGTGGTGACGGTCATGGTGGGGGGCACTTGTGGGGAGAAGCACTGGGTGTTATATGGAAACCAATTTGACAATAAACTATTAAAAAAATAAAAAAAATAAAATTGAAAAGGAAATCCTTTTTGGAATCAGTATTTGGATGTAGATCCTCAAACCCCTGAGCACACTTGTAAAATCCAAGAAACCCAGAACCCCTCTTGAGATAAACAGACATATTCATGTGGTGGCAACAGTATGATAGCATCTCAAGCTTGTTAGGGTCCTGATGTATTTTTGGTACCACTGTGTTTCTAAACTGGTGATGCTATGAAACTGAAATACATCTGTTCCCAAGACTTTCTTCTTTCTGTGTCTCCATTTTCAGTCTGTGTTAAGGTTTTGGATAGAATGCTGTGCAGGGTTAGAACTCAGTGATGGACAAAAACAGCCTCTCCTGAATCTTCCTGAATCTGTCGTGGCCTCTGGTGCACTGCTCGGTATCAGGTGCTATTGTTCCTAAAGATAAATGTGTTTGATTGTTTAGGCCAAATGGAAAACCCTGTCTTCTTTCAGCTGGGGAGAAGCCTGGGGCATAGATGGCTACACACTGATGGCCAAAGACCAGGACAACCACTGTTGTATCACCTCCTCGGCCAGCTTTGCTACCGTGTGGGACACTGGAATAAAGAAAGCCTTGAGTGGGGACAGAGTATGCAGAAGAGGGTTTTATCTTAACACTGACCAGAACTTACTGTGTGAGATAAAACTTGAATGTCTGGAAGTTGCTTTTACAGCACCAAAGACTTAATCATCCATTTCCTATATAAAAGGTAGCTACTTTTTTGCATGGACCTCAAGTAAACTGTAGTATAGAGGTGGAATTTAAGGAAAGGCATTAAGCAGGCTGTGTTTTAGCTTATGGGCAAGTAATAAATTGTATCATGTATCTTGAATGTATCATAGATAAGCTGCTATATAACGATTGCCACTTCAGATAGCTGTAAAATTAGTGATTAACTAGTTGGTACTTAACCTTCTAATTTCTGTATAAGTCTAATTACATGAAATAGAAGTGGGGCGTTTGATTTTTTACTTTGCTTTTATGTTTAGAGTGTCATTGTAACTACTGTATTGTAAATGACGGAAAATAATTGCATATGTTAAAAAAATAAATTGTGTTACATTAAAAAAAAACTTGAATGTCTGAAGAGCCAAGTTGTGAATGGATCCTGTGACACTTTATACTGGTAATGTTCCCACCTCTCTCATTATAGCTGTAAACAGCCTTATAGGAATTTGTCTAATGATATGTAACTTTTCATGTTTTAAAAATGATGTGTGTAGTTTTACCCTTAAAAATAAAATCATTTCAAAATGGAAGTGGGTAAGTTTTGCACACACTAAATTGTGAGAGTAAAAAATGTCATTGGGCTCTAGGGACATAACTGAATGTGCCAGTGGTCCACTAGGAGAATGCTGGGCAGTGTCTGGCTCACGTAGTTGTAAATATGCCCATGTCATGGCAGCTGCCCTTTGGAGGTGTCTGTCTCAACCCTTCAATAGAGCAAAATGTACCAATGATCTATAAGGAAAGAAGGTTAATTATTTTAATAAGGAAATAGTCAAGCTCTGTGTTGACAGTTCAGAGCCTGGAGTTGGCTTCTGATTCTGAGTCACCCTCTCTCTGTCCCTCTGCTGTTTGTGTTCTCTCTCTCTCAAAAATAAATAAACAAAAAAAAAGTCAATAAAGTTAGGGGAAAGAGCTGACGTTGAAGGTTGAATTAGAGGGAGGGGAGGCAGATTTGCGTGAGAGGTCAAGGGCTTATCTGCAGCTCTACACGGCATCAGGGAGAGATCCAGGGAGAGCCCCATTTCTTCCAGCCTGGTGGGCAGCACTTGGATGAGTGACTGTGTCACAACAGAAGGTCTTCAGCCTCTGCACTGACTTGGGCCATAAATCAGGGGAAGTACTGGCAGGGTCCCCCAGCCCCTTCCCTCCCCTGCAAGGCTTTGTGTCTGAACTTACTGAGATTTGAGGCTGAAGAAGAAACCAGAATAAAGACACTCTGATGCTCCACAGAGCACTGGGCAGGTGGAGGAGTTCTCAGATGACAAGGACCTGCACAGATTATGTTACATGTGAATGGAATGCTGTGCCTGTAATATAACAAAGACATCAAAGGAAATATCAAGAGTGAGATATAAAGTGTTTCCCTATATAATGCTGGGGCCCAGGGCATGAGGACATGTAGTGAATTTGGCAGATATGGTGACCGTGCAGTCTCTGAGCAGCGCCTGAGGTTGTCCATGCATCCTGGGTGCTGGGATGCCATGCGGACACTGTGGAAGCTTTCTGCCCTGAATTTCCAAACCCGGGGGAGGGGAGTGGGGGTAAGAGCTGACAGTGGTCTAAATGTATACATTCTTCCAGCAATGACTAAACAGCTGCATTTGTGGAAATCTCAGTAAAAATTAAAATATACACCACCATTACAAAGTTCTGGATCATATGTAACATGTACTTAGGTTCTAAAGTCAAGTGATCATAAACATTAAGTTATTCTCTTATATAAATGCTCAGCAAACACTTAGAGCTCAGAAGGACCCAGAGAATTGTTACCATGCAAGACATTTGTAAACTGTGTGGACACAGAGCACCCACATCCATGAGAACCCCCAACATCAACAACTGAAAATGTAGCGCCAATTTCCACCATGCTCTTTTGGGGGCAGTGTGGCTACATGTGGAAGGAAGTTCACAGTCACAGAAAATGGAGGAGGAGTGGAGTCTGACAGGGGAGCCTGCGGGGTGGTCAGTGGAAGAAGCCACAGTGGCTCAGCGGGAGGAGACCAGCAAGACATCCCCCTCCAGGGTTACAACTGTTAGCAGTGTGTGACAGGCCTGAGTTCACAGGAGACCCCTGCAGATCCCCTTGAGTCATGTTGTTTCTACATGTCTCTT
>NC_043712.1:63590340-63592340 GCF_006229205.1 Suricata suricatta
TATTCTGGGTAGGTCAGTCAGTTAACCATCTGACTTCACCTCAGGTCAGGATCTCACGGTTTGTGGGTTTGAGCCCTGCATCAGGCTCTGTGCTGACAGTTCAGAGCCTGGAGCCTGCTTCAGATTCTCTGTCTCCCTCTCTCTCTGCCCTTCCCCTCCTCGCACTCTGTCTCTCTCTTAAAAATAACTAAACATTAAACGAAATTAAAAATAGTATTAAGTTATTCAAAGGAGAGAAATATCCATTACTTTAAAACTCTAACTTTTTAATTGAAAAATTTTGAAAATGAACCGAAGGTTGAAGGGGGAGGGGGAGGGGGGAAAGATGTGGTAGTAATGGAGGTGGGCACTTGTGGGAAGTACACTGGGTGTTATATGGAAACCAATTTGACAATAAAGCATTTTAAAAACCAGAGGAAGACATGAATCTGAATCAGGCTTCAGGCTCTGAGCCCAATGCGGGGCTCGAACCCACGAACCGTGAGATCATGACCTGAGCCGAAACCGGACGCTCAACCAACTGAGCCACCAATGACCCCACATTTTTAATTAAAAAAATATTTATTCTCTTTATGGCATCACTATGTTTTAGAAGTGTTTTTTGTACTCTGATGGTGACAACAGTGGGCAGCTATGCTGTTTCTAAGTGATCTTACTTTGGAAAACTGCATCATTCTCTATGTTCTTCATGAAATCTTACTATTCCATGAAATTTCCAAAGCGTGGGAGCACTGACACACAGGAGGGCTGCTCAGCATTCAGAAGTCAGTCAATGCGACGAGACTCATCTTCCTTGAAAAACAGTTTCAGCCTCCAGATTTTGGATGCAAACTGTGGTAACATTTATTTTTATTTCTTATTTTTTGGACAGAACTCTTACCAAAATGGTGAAGGAAACCTAATCAAGCTTGAACTCTATCATTGTCCTGTTTATGGGGTATAAGTTAATGTCACCAGGAAAAAGCAATCAGATAAAGCCACAAATCAGAATGTTCCACAAGATAGCCAGTATTGCATATTGGCCCCAGAGCCAGGATTCTCTACATGGAAGGGGCTTTCATGCTGTCCCTACTATTTACAGCCCCTGTTGACTGATGAAGTCCCCCAGTCCTTTCCCCATGGGAGGGCGGGTAGGGCCCCAGCTGGATGGCAGGCTCCCAGGCGCAGAGATGTGAGGAGGCTGGAGAAGTGGGACCTGGGCCGGGTGGCAGGGGAGCCTCATAGGGAGAAGAGCCCAGAGCACCAGTGAGGCTGCGTCCCCAGCGATGGGAGCCCTCAGAGGAGCTCAGCCCCTCAGTCCAGACGGAGAAGGACGTGGACCCACACAGACTGGTTAATAGTGTTGTCAATTGAAAGCGCATTCAAACAAGTCAGCAGATGAGAACTCTAAGTGTCAAGAATCCTATAGCTTAGATATGAAATAACCCAAACATGATGGAAATTCCTGACACTTGAACCCAATCCTGAAAATGTGTATGGCATTACCAAGAATGACAGTAAAGCCAAAAGTTCTAAACTATCCATAACTATACCTACATTCTTAACTAATGTATTTCGTCTTTCATGATGGGGGACTGACTGAGCTTTCTTTCCATTCTGTTCAGAGTTATATTGTAAAGCTCTTGTATGTACCAAGAAATGAGGTAAGAAAGTATTGTAAGTTGTATTAAAACTTAATTTATAAAATAATGTTTTCTGGGGGAAAGGAAAACCAGCAGAGAGAACACAAATGCAACTGCTTACTCAGCAATACATCTTCTTCTCTAGGATTTTAATCATCATGTGACTAAAGCCTCCCCGCTCCAAAGTTTCATGTCCAATCCAAAATACAGGGGGGGAAATGTGCATAAAGATGTTCACCCCAGCTTTATGGATAATAGAAAAAAATGACTGACATATTGATGATGGGGACAGGTAAGTTCCCTTACTGGGGAGGGGTGAGGATAGAAAAAATGACAGACTGCTGTTTGGAAGAATTCCAGCCGCTGACCTGGGCCCTG
>NC_043712.1:63592440-63593739 GCF_006229205.1 Suricata suricatta
AGGCTGCAGTAAAATGGTGGAGAAAATACCCTGTAGGCTGTCCCATGGACACGAAATGAGGTGTCACACGTACTGTAGTTCATCCAGTGCTCTGCACACACTTAGTGCTCAGGAAGTTCCAGCAATATGGGTGAGCAACATTATACTCATCAGCCCACTTTGGTAATTATTTCTTCCCCACGTATCAATTCTTCTCCTGTGTTCAGAAAAAATAAGTAGAGAGGACTGTCAATCTCAATAAACTGTCCCCATTCCTGACAAATTCAATCCAGAAGTCCTTCCACATGGAAAGAGGGATCACAAAGAAACACATAATACCGTTGTTTTTGCTGTGGCTTCAGATATGACACTAGTGATATCATGTACAGAAGTGAATTTGAGGCACAAAACTGAAACTATCATGGAAAATCTATGATAGGCTATATCCTTATTTTCCCAAATATAATATCCTCACTCTGGAGGATTCCAGAGAAAACAACATCCCAGATGACACAACTTCCTCATGTTCACCCCATGTCACTCTCCCTGGGGAAGGACAAGTACCCTCGATTTTCAGTGTGAATGCACAATAACTGTCGAAGGTGGGAGAAGGCAGCAAAGGTTCCCTCCTAACGAGGCTCCGTGTGAGTGAGTGGGCAATCCCAAGGGAAACCGCATTACAGAGCAATCATTCCAACACCACCATCATTGAGATGCACAGGAACGGTATTCCACAGGAACCCAATTGCGCTGATCTCTGCTCTCCAGTCACCGGGTGTGCCCAGCATTCCAGAAGAAAGCCTAAGGGGAGGACCCATCCTGGGGCCAATACTGATCTATGCAATGTGGAAGCCGTGCTGTCCAAGCTCACTGTGCCTTCATGGGCTGAGTCCCACCTGCTCCTCCCAAGGAGAACACAGCACCATCTGCGATTTGGCGTCTGTGATTTGGACTTTGGATTCTGTGACCATGATTTGGGTGAGGCCTGTCCTTACTATTCCTGAGGCATCTGCAAGTGCAGTCCAGGATGGGGGTGGACACAGGGCCCACAGCAGGGCGGACCATACCTAAAGTTATCAGGACCCAAGAGACACCAATCAAGCCACCAACACAAAGCGAACACTCCTTTAGACCCTGACAGGACAGCACTAAAGCAAGCACGGAGTGGAGAGACAGGAGCCTGGGAAGAGGCGCCTACCTTCCAGCTGGAATGGCAAGGGTGAGGGGGGGAGCCTGGTGGAGCCATCAGAGGAGAGTCTGGGCCAGGGATTTCTGAGGAAATTTCTCAGCAGCCCACACTTGAGAGATCCCACCAGGGTC
>NC_043712.1:63593839-63595859 GCF_006229205.1 Suricata suricatta
ACACACACACACACATACACATACACACAAACAGCGACAATGAGATTGGAGACAGAGAGACAAAGAGAGAGAATGAGAGACAAAGAAATCTATTTGAATCTGTTATCTAGAAATTTCATAGGTCCTCAGGACTATGAAGATTATGCCCCAGAAGTCCAGGAGTTACCCTGAACCAGTCACACATCAAGTTACACATGGTTCCTGTGGAGGGTGAAGTGTTGTTTGCAGCTCAATCCTTACCCCTCAGAAGTAGTGTCTCCATTCATCTTCCTTCCTTTTCCCCAAATCAAAGAATGTACAAGAAGATCCTTGATAAAATGTGGCTCAGAGAGCAAGACTATCCAAAAGTGTCACCGTGTGTGTCAGCATCCTTCAGCCACTGCTTAGGGACCTATGGGCCTCAGGGCTCAGTGACAGAAGACTCTGCCAGGAGGATGTGCACTTTGGACCCAGCGGCCACCCCAGCTGCAGTCAGCACAGAGATGCCTCGGGTCTCCTGGGGAGGCTGCTGACCTGGGTTCAGGTGCTGCACAAAGACAGATTACCCCAACTTTGCGAGCATCTGTGATAAACCCACGTCAGAGAGAAGTAACCCGGGGTCAGAGGCATAGCCTGCATCTGACAAAGGCAGGGGCTGAAGCCAGTGTCTGACAGTGCTGTGTATATGGGTGAGGGAGGGAGGAGAAAAACTGGATTTGCTGCCAAAATTCATGCTTCATGAGACCTCATTGGACAAGGTTTCTGTTTGGGCCCCTTGAGGATGATTGGGAGCCACACTGGATTCCCATTCCTGCCTGAGGCTGCTGAGTGGGGAGGAGGGCAGTGAATGCACTGGACCGAGGGGCTCAGGCTCTGTGTTTCGAACCCTCTCCCCCAACTCCTTACCCAGAGTCCAATAGACCAGGAGAGAGCTCAGAGCCAGGCTGCCTCCACTCCCATGTGTGGAATTTTGTCCTGTGACAGAAATGACATTTCAGGGATGCATTGGAGTATGTGGCCTTGGGCTAGGGCCACCCCTAGTCTATCTCCGAGGTGGAATTCAGCCCCAGACCTGAGGACCAGAGCCAGGCAGTCCTATGGAGGCCCAGGTAAGGATGGAGGGATGGAAACTCCACAGGGGCCAGTGTTACTTAATGCACAGGTGGGCAGTCTGCTGTGAGGGGTAAGGAAGGTCTCCTTCCAAACTGTCCCTGGAAGTGACAAGACCCAATGTGCAGTTAAACACCGACCTGCCTGAGGCTAGGGAAGAGCCCGGAGCTCTGTCTGCAGGCTCTGTAAGGGGTCTCCTCCTACCTCTGAGGGACAAGCATGTCTTGGACTGAGGGGGCCTCACTGGAGGCACCAGCATATGGAGTGCCTGATCCTTGAACTCCCTGCTTGCCAATCACATTTTGACCCTCACAAAGCAGTTTTAAAGGAGTCCTCCTAAAAGTAGGCCATGACACAAATCTGAGGTGCCATGTGGGCCTCCCAGGGGCACTGCTCATGGATGGGACAAGCTCCATGTGGCGGCTGAGGCCTCCAAAGATGGAGATCTGCTTTCAGACACAGCACCATTGTCACCGCACAGTGACTCTCTGAGTATCTGCAAGATCATGTTCAGCTCCCTCCAAGACCACAGCCCTAGAATGGTCAAGACTTCGATCTTTTCCTTGGAGAGATGCCCACGTGGGCACATTTATATCACCCTGACAGCCGGTAGTTGGATTGCCTCAGACACTTGACCCTTTGCTCTGTCACCTACTGAAAATGCTGGGGGATAGGGACTGAGCTACCAGCCCGGATGCAGGACCAGGTGGTTTGTGTGGATCCTGGTTCCCTGGTCTGCACCCTTGTCTTAAGGTCCCTGGTGTCTTCCCCACACTGTCTGGCTGCCACACACATCCACGCTCTGTGGTCAAGAGAGTGTCACACTGATGCATGTGGGGATGCAGGGGGAATGAAATACTCAGAACAGAGAGCAGTTAGTGTCCAGGAGAAGCTCTGCAAGGACTGCTGCCTGCTGTCCCCAGAGAGGAGC
>NC_043712.1:63595959-63597588 GCF_006229205.1 Suricata suricatta
AGTCATTTTGTTTTCTTAATTTCTATTTGCCAGTGTCCGACGTTTATAACCAGAGAGACATATTCACTTAAGAATAACTGTTCTTGCCTTTTCTCCTTCCTGCCTTGAATATTCCCATTGTCCATGTTCTCAGTCTGAAATCTTTGCTCCTACACAAGGGCTTAATTTTGTGTTTGGATGACCGACTGTGAAAGTCAAAGCAGCCCAGGTGAACTGGTCAATTGTTCAGGACCCTGCCATGTGCGTTATTATTCTCTGCCAACCTAAGATACTAACTGCAGCTGTATCTCAGCTCATCAGGTCCCTCGCCATGGAGCCCTGCCTCTCACCACCCAAGTCCCAGCCCTGAGGCAGACTAGCTCTGCCCTCAGGATGATGGAGGAGCAACAGGCAGGCTCGCTAGTAATGGGGCAGTGGGTCCAGAGCACCACTCCTGGGGATCCACTAGGTCCCAGTGCAGGAGACCCAAAAAGTGTTGTCCAGCTAACCTCCCAGGTCTCCCCATTACTGTGTATATAATTTTCTTAAATGGATTCATTATTTTCATTTACTAAAAGACATTGATTTGAAAAGTGGATTAATATCCTTCTCATAATGGAAAAGCAATACTGGTGCCATTGACAGAAATATTGTGTCAACAGCCAAGCATGTGGTTGACATCCAGTACGTGCAGCTGCTCAGTCTCGCTTTCTCAACAGGGGAGATTAGCAGGGATGGAAGAGATGCTGAGGACTTCAGGCCACAAACTGAGACTTGCTCCTAGAGCAACATAACCCCTCGAGGGGATTCGATGACACTCAGCGGCACGGAACGCCACGGACAGCTCCTGTGTGCACTTATTTTTCCCTTCAACAAAAATCTATGTCACATACCAGAGTGGTATTGCTTCATCCACATCAGTCAGGGTCCTGGTGGGGACATTAATGGAAGGGCTGAGTCATGGACAAAATTCACAGGAACACCGAGAAACAGTGATGCATCTGGAGGCTGGGACAGAAGGAAGCCATTGCCTCCGCTGGGGCAGAAAGGAATAGGAAGAAATCTTTCCCTGAGAAAGCTGGAGCCCAGGGGTGGAGCCGCTCCTGAGTCTAGAGTCACAGACCCACAACTGGAATCAGAGAAGCAGAAGGGAATGAAGGGGGGAGAAAACATGTGAGCCTTCTATTCCTACGGACCCTCCAGTGCCCCCCATTGACAAATGGCAGGGGTCTACTTTTCAGGGCCTCTTTCCTTAGAAGAGTGGATGTTCTTTTCTCATGTCTACATTCTAGTGAATGGCCACAGCCTCTCTCTCTTGCTTTAAAGAGACCTTCCCATACAGGGGTGCTGCACCATACCACCCGAACCCGAAGTCATGGTTGTCTCTGGCTTTTCTGTGTGCAGAACTCCACAGAAGGTTCTGACTGGCCCAGCATGGGTCCCGGAGCAGCCCTGCATAAACACGAAGGGGGGCGCCGGTGGAGTTACCTGATGGCCTGGCCCCAGGGCCCCAGTGATCCTGGGAAAGGAGCCATCCTCCCCACCCTGAGGTGTCTGTTGACAGGGGAAGGGGACTGAAGGACTCTGGACAAAGGAAAGCAAAGGCTGGTGAGAGTCCTTCTACTTCTCTGAGATCAGGTCCCGGGACCC
>NC_043712.1:63597688-63599888 GCF_006229205.1 Suricata suricatta
CATGTGTTCATCAGGATGTGGGCTGCCTGGGCTCCGGGAGCGTTAAAGTAAAAAAACAAGGCCGATAACCCATATCTGAAGGGCTTAAGGACCACTGCACTCACTGCCCCATCTTGGGAAAGGCCTCGGCGGACAGACCAAGGGGCTTTTGAGATGTTCAGCTCCTGAACTCAGGTGAGGCGGGAATTGTCTGGTGAAGATCCTCCATAGGTAGCCGCCCCCCCCCCCACCCCCGCAGGAAGGAAGAATCCAGAACGTGGCTCACCCTCTGCAGTTACAGTGAGACTCACAGGGCCAATGTCTTAGGAGCCAGAAGGAAATGCCTCTTGTGGGACCACTGTTCTGAGCGTGGATGCGAGATGCACAGGGACGTGCTCTGCGTCCTCTGCTGCCTGTTGGGACAAAGTCTGCCTTGGGCTGCCCTGTGGGGCCTGAGGTCTCCTCACAGACAGGAGTCTCCCAGGGACCCAAAGCCTTTATGGAGCAGCGACAGACTTCTGTGGGTTCTGCTTTGATCAGAAATCTGGATTACATGTCTCTGAAAAGCAGTCAGAGGGAATTCTGGTGGACACTTAGCAGAAACGGGTATAATTACTACTACCGGATTCCCTCAAATGAAAATCACACTCAGTCTCATCAGTGTCCAGAGTCCACGAGGTTCTCACTAAATCTGGATGCTGTGACCCCGGCAGAGTCCCTGAAACATAAGGGCCAGCCTGGCTGTACCTGCGTAAACAGCTGCTAAATGGCAGCCAGGCTGTAAAGCCACAGGGAGGTTGGGAGATTGAGGCTGAAAGTGGATGCCTTTGAGAGGAGTGAAAGATTTCCAGTTTTGAAAATGAGAAGAGTTCTGGAGAAGGCTGGTGGTGACGGTGGGCAGGCTGGTGCCCCTGCGTCCTGCAGTAAATGTGACTAAAACGAATAATTTTGAGGTATGTCTCTCTTACCACAATTTCTTAAAATCAAACAAAACCCATCAAGAGGAAGCGTACGAATAACCAGGTAAGAGAAAAGGTTGCAGGGGAATATGCACGATGACCCAGTGTGTTTGGAGTATGCAGAGCAGCTGGGCTCCCAACAAGGCTGAGATAGAAAACAGGATCCATTGCACTTTGCAAGAATTTGATATTTGTTACTCTATGGAAAGATCTAAAGTGGTATCATCGGAAGAAGAATTAAAGTTTTTGTTTGACTTTTTCTCTCTCTTTTTTTTTAATTTCCCCCTCAGTTTGAATCCATATGTGGGTTGGCACCAAAGTCTTCTCCAGACTTTGGGGTCTTGAGGACTTAACTGAGCCAAGCTGTTTATTAGGAGCAAGGGTATTAGATGCATTGTCTCCAGACCTTGGCTAAGCAGCTGTTGTGAGCGCCAGCCCCAGGCTCACAACAGGGAACAGAGACAGGGTCACCCATGTGTCTGCTCACCCAGGTGGGCTGCCAGGCTCAAGTCAACAGTGCCTAAAAACTGGCTCTGGGGGCTACTTTCAAGGATTGTACCTTGCTTTGGGGGGCCACCTGAGGGTAAGAGCAGACTTCCTCTTTGCAACCAAAGGTCACATGTGCTAAGAGGCTGGTGTGTCAACCCCATCAGTCCTGGGACTCAGCAGCTTCTGGACACATGTCAGGACAGGGTTGGGAGCTCAGGTCCCTGCTGAACACCCTGGAGGAGTAGGGGCCAGCAAGGAGCCCCTAGAAAGGGATTTCAGGGAGTGGCCAACCCCCTGTCATGGACACCTCTGGAAATGTGCGTGCCAGGAGTGGGAAATGACCCAGGGGACAGCTGCTAATCTCCCAGAACCCCAGCCTCAGAGGCTTGCTGGCCATGACTATTGCTCACAGGGCCAAGTCTTTGCTCCTAAAGCATGAAGAAGGGTGTGGACATGGGGAGGAGGGGCAGGACAGAAGTTGTCCAAGTTTCTACAGCAGAGGTCCCTCTGTGATGGGGCTGTGATGTACCCTCCCTCTTGGGGCTGATGTTTGGTGACCAATGCCTGGCCTGGTGTCCAAGGCTGTGAGAGGGCCTGAGTCTAGCTCTCCGTAGATGATGTGCTTTGTCCCCCTGAAATCACTGAATTTTACAACTAATGAGACTTCTGGGGGCTTGATTAACCATTCTCTCTGTGACCTGAAACAAAGGGTTTAAGAGTTTTTAGCAGAATTTTTCATTCAGTTATTATAATTCAGACTAAGTGTTGTGCTA
>NC_043712.1:63599988-63601530 GCF_006229205.1 Suricata suricatta
TAAGAGTTTTTAGCAGAATTTTTCATTCAGTTATTATAATTCAGACTAAGTGTTGTGCTACCTGCACACACTTGGGGGCTGGTTATTCTCCTGTGCTAAGTATTTATAGTATAATATAGTGTGTGACCATGTGTGTATTATGAGTGTACATGTATATGTTTATACTGTGAAAGTGTGTGTGCATACATGTGCACAAGTACACATGGCATGTGTGCATATATGTAACTGCACGTGTGTCTAAACCTAAGTGTATGTGTGTGTAAACATATGTGTATACATACACATATATATGTTTGTGTTATCATGGGTGTATATGTATGTTTGTTTCATGAAATAAAGGATTTTCTGGCCCTAAAGACTTGATCTTGGCCAAGAGCCTTGACCCTCACCGATTCATCTATGAGTGCCCATTTCCCACATTCAGGGGGACTGAAAGACCATCCTGAGACCTTTTCCTAGAAAAATATGAATTTATTAATAACTATTGACATACTTTGTAATACTTTTTACAACACTGTTTTACGACATAACACAGCTTTTATAATCTCACATTTTAGCAGGAATGGAAAAAAATTAAATTTTCCTACCACCATGAGAGACAAAAATGGTCAATATTATAGTTATTAGTAGTTTAGAAAATATTTAGCTTCAAAACTCATTATGGGTGAAGTTTAAAGAATTTTTTAAAAACAGTTTATTGTCAAATTGGTTTCCATATAACACCCAGTGCTCTTCCCCACAAGTGCCCCCTCCATTAGCAACACCTCTTTTTCCCCTCCAACTCCCCTTTCAACCCTCGGTTTGTTTTCAGTATTCAATAGTCTCTCGGGTTTTGCATCCCTCTCTGTCCCCCACTCTCTTTCTCTCTTCCCCTCCCCATGATCCTCCATTAGGTTTCTCCTCTTCTCCTGTTAGAACCATATGGTATCTGTCCTTCTCCGCCTGACTTATTTCGCTTAGCAGACACCCACGAGGTCCATCCACTTTGCTACAAATGGCCAGATTTTATTCTTTCTCATAGACATGTAGTACTCCATTGTGTGTTATGTATATACATATACACCACACCTTCTTGATCCATTCATCAGGTGATGGGCATTTAAGCTCTTTCCATGACTTGGCTATTGTTGAAAGTGCTGCTATGAACATTGGGGTACATATGCTCCTATGCATCAGCACTTCTATATCCCTTGGTAAATTCCTAGCAGTGCTATTGCTGGGTCATAGGGGAGTTCTATGGATAGTTTTTTGAGGAACTTCCACACTGTTTTCCAGAGTGGCTGCGTCAGTTTATATTCCCACCAGCAGTGTAGGAGGATGCCCGTCTCTCCACATCCTTGCCAGCATCTATAGTCTCTTGATTTGTTCATTTTAGCCACTCTGACTGGTGTGAGGTGGTACCTCAGTATGGTTTTGATTTCTGTTTCCCTGATGATGAGTGATGTTGAGCATCATTTCATGTGCCTGTTGGCCATCTGGATGTCCTCTTTGGAGTGTCTTCTGCCCATTTCTTCACTGTGTTCTTTGTTTTTTGGGTGTGGA
>NC_043712.1:63601630-63608406 GCF_006229205.1 Suricata suricatta
ATGCCAGAACTTCCAGCACTATGTTGAACAACAGTGGTGAGAGTGGGCACCCCTGTCGTGTTCCTGATCTCAGGGGGAATGCTCTCAGTTTTTCCCCATTGAGGATGATATTAGCTGTGGGTTTTTCATAGACTGCTCTTATAATGTTTAGGTAAGTTCCTTCTATTCCGACTTTCTCAAGGGTTTTTATTAAGAAAGGATGCTGTATTTTGTCAAATGCTTTTTCTGCATCTATCGACAGGATCATATAGTTTTTATCTTTTCTTTTGTTAATGTGATGTATCACATTGATGGATTTGTGAATATTGAACCAGCCCTGTAACCCGGAAACGATTCCCACTTGATCATGATGGATAATTTTTTTATGCGGTTGAATTCAATTTACCAGTATCTTGTTGAGCAATTTTGTATCTGTATTCATTAAGGATATTGGTCTGTTGTTCTCTTTTTTTACTGGGTCTCTGCCTGGTTTGGGTATCAAGGTGATGCTGGCTTCGTAGAATGGGTTTGGAAGTTTTCCTTCTATTTCTATTTTTTGGACTAGTTTGAGAAGAATGGGTATGAGCTCTGCTTTAAATGTCTGGTAGAATTCCCCTCGGAAGCCATCTGGCGCTGGAGTCTTATTCATTGGGAGATTTTTGATAACGGATTCGATTTCTTCACTGGTTATCCATCTATTCATGATTTCTATCTCTTCCCGTTTGAATTTTGGCAGTGCATGTGATTTAGGAATTTGTCCATTTCTTCTGTGTTGTCCAGTTTGTTGGCATATAGTTTTTCATAGTAATCTCTAATGATTGCTTGTATATTTAAGAAGTTGTTTGTAATAGATCAATTTTCATTCATGATTTTGTCTATCTGGGTGCTCTCTCTTTTCTTTCTAAGGAGCCTGGCTAAAGGTTTATCAATTTTGTTTATTTTTCAAAGAACCAACTCTTGGTTTCATTGATCTGCTCCACTGTTTTTTTTTTTTTTTTTTGGATTCTATATTGTTTATTTCTTCCCTGACCTTTATTATTTCTTTTCTTCTTCTGGGTTTGGGGTGCTCTTGCTGTTCCCCTTCTAGTTCCAGTAGGTGCTTTGTTAGATTTTGAATTTGTGCTTTTTCTTGTTTGTTGAAATAGGCATGGACTACAATATACTTTCCTCTTAGGACTGCCTTTGCTGCATCCGAGAGAGTTTGGATTGTTCTATTTTCATTTTCATTTGTTTCCGTGTATTTTTTAATTTCTTCTCTAGTTGCCTGATTAGCCCAATCATTGTTTAGTAGGGTGGTTTTTAACCTCCACTTTTTTGGGGTTTTCCAGACTTTTTCTTTGGATTAATTTTAAGTTTCATAGCACTGTGATCTGAAAGTGTGCATGGTATGATATCTATTCATTTATACTTATGGAGGGATGCTTTATGTCCCAGTATGTGATCTGTCTTTGAGAATATGCCATGTGTACTCGAAAAGATGGTGAATATGCTAACTTCTGGTTGCAGAGTTCTAAATATATCTATCAATTTCGTCTGTTCCAATGTGTTGTTCAGGTCCATTGTTTCGTCAGTGATTTTCTGTCTGGATGATCTATCCATTGATGTCAGTGAAGTATTAAAGTCCCCTGCAATTAGCACATTCTTATCAGTAAGATTGTTTCAGTCTGTGATTAATTGTTTTATGTATTTGGGCCCTTCTGAATTTGGTGCATAGATGTTTATAATTGTTAGCTCTTCCTGATGCAGAGAACCTGTAATTATTATATTATGTCCTTCTTCATCTCTTGTTACTGCCTTTACTGTAACGTCCAGTTTGTCTGATATAAGTATGGCTACTCGGCTTTCTATTGGCTTCCAGTCACATGATAGATACTTCTCCATCCCTTTACTTTCAACCTGAAGGTGTCTTCCAGTTGAAAATGAGTCTCTTGTAGACAGCAAATAGATGGATTTTGTTTTTTTATCCATTCTGCTACCCTGTGTCGTTTGGTTGGAGCATTCATTCCATTTACATTCAATGTTATTATTGAAAAATGTTGGTTTAGAGCCATTTGGTTCTCCCTAGAATTCATGTTTACAGTTGTGTCTCTGATACCTTGTATTCCTTGCAACATTTTCCTCATAGAGTCCCTCTTAGGATTTCTTGTAGGGCTGGTTTGGTGGTCATGAATTCTCTCAATTTTTGTTTATTTGGGAACACCTTTATCTCTCCTATTTTGAATGACAGGCTTGTTGGATAAAGGATTCTTGGCTGCATGTTTTTTCTGTTCATCACATTGAAGATTTCCTTCCATTCCTTCCCAACCTGCCAAGTTTCATTAGATAGGTCTGTAACCACTCTGATAGGTTTGCCTTTGTACAGTAGAACCCTTTTATTCCTAGCTGCTTTCAGAATTCTCTATTTATCTTTATATTTTGCCAGTGTCACTATGATATGTTGTGCCAAAAGTCGATTCAAATTACATCTTAAGGGGGTTCTTTGTGTCTCTTGAATTTTAATATCTATTACTTTCCTGAGATTTGGGAAATTCTCAGTTGTAATTTGGTCTAGTATCACTTTAGCACCTTTCTCTCTTTCTTTCTCTTCCAGAATTCCTATGATATGGATATTGTTCCATTTGATTGTATCACTCAGGTCTCGAATTCTTTTTTTCCTGCTCCTGGATCAATTTTTTTTTCAGCTTGTCTTTTGCTGTAACTATATCTTCTAATTCACATTTCTTCTCTCTGCGTCTTCAATTCTTGAGGTGGCTGCTTCCATTTTATTATTCACCTGATTTATAGCCTTTTTAAAATCTCATCATACTTATTTTCAAAGTTCCTAGTCACTGTCTAAGTTGCCTCTCTGATGCTTTTTTCAACCCCAGGGATTAATTTTATGACGAGTTTTTAAAATTCTTGTTCAGGTATGTTGTTTAGGTCTGTTTTGAGCAGTTCTGGGGCTGTGACTTCTTCCTGGAGATTCTTCAGGGGAGAGTTCCTTCGTTTAGTCATTTTGGCTAGTTTTCTGTCTCTTGTCAGTTTTAAAAAGCTCATTGTGCACTGTGCACCTGTTAGTATTGCTCTGTTAAAGGAGGCTTATTGACTGTCCAGGGTCTGTAGTTTCAGGAAATATTCTTTTAATGGTGTCTCTCAGTTTCTCTTGTTGTGCCTTTGATTATTTTATTTCCCTACTCAGCGATATTTGGGACTCATTGTAATGTGCACTTTGGCTTGTTTCTTTGGGTAGCCCTGAGAAGGAAAACAGACAGAAAAACACAGAGGGAACAGAAGCACACAAACACACAGACAAATCAAACAAACAAACAAATTAATAGGGGGAAAGGAAGAAAAGGAAATGGAAAGGAAAGAGAAGAAAAGAAGAGAAGAAAAAAAATAAAGCAGGGCAGAGACAACAAAAAAGAATGGACAGTCTAAAAGTGTATATCCAGTTGAGGGGAGAGATAAGGGTGAGATATGGGAGAATATATCTGGATGCAAGAGGAAGAAAAAAAAAGGGAGAAAGGAAAAAGGAAAATAAGGAGTAAAAACTAAAAAAAATTTTAAGTAAAAAAGGTAATAATAATAATAAAAAAATAAGGTAAAAAAAAGAAAGCAGCAGTTCCCCCTCATGGATAGGCATGGTTTGGTGTGGTAAGTCTTGGGAGCTGCTCTCAGAGACCCTGCTGTGGTGTTTGCGGAGCATGAATGGTGGTACCCCAATTTCTGCTGAACCTAAGCACTACTGGCCACTCTAACCAGTCTGATCTCATTGTGCCGCAGGTGGGCCAAGCTGTATTTTCCAGCCTGCCTTGTTTAAAATCCTAGTCCATGTACTTTTATGCTACCACAGATGAGATGTACTTGCTTTGGTGGCTGGGTCTCGTAGGGGGAGGGAGTAGTTTCTTTTGGGGCCAGCAGGGATTTGTGCTGCCATTGCCGGAGGCGAAATGCGCTGCAGGAGGCAAAGTGCATGCCCTCACAGACACCGCCGCCAACTCCCAGCCCCCAGCAGGGATCGTGATCACGTAGCGGGAGGGAGCCATTTCTCTTGGCGCCGGCCAGGATTTGAGCTGCCGCTGCCTGAGGCGCCAGGCGCTGCTGGAAATGAGTTGCATGCTCCCGCAGCCGAAGTGCTCCTGGGTCCCTGGTGCTGCTGCCCCTGACTCCCTACCAGGATGGCGCAGGGGTGGAGGTTGTTTTTTCCCTTGTGCCACCTGGGCTTGGGATTCGCTGCCCAGTGGTTATATATGGAATGAGAGCTTTTGTGCGGGGTTAAAGTTTCTTTATCTCTTCTCTAGAGACAGTACTATGAGCGTGTTCGGTTTCTCTTTCTCTTCCCTTTGTCTTTCAGGGGCTCCACGTGCTTTCCCTATGTTGGGCTGGGCTCCCACCTCCCCTGCCCCTCTCAGGCTGGTCCGTTTTCCAATCTCCCCAGTTCACTCTCACTCACTCAGGCATCTTTGAGGTTGTCTTCTTTCTGGAGTCTGTATTTTCTGCTTCCACTCTTGCAGATGAGAGTAATGCTCTTCTCAGTTTGATAGATGGGGCAGATGAAGTTTACAGAGCTCCCTTCCTCTCTGCCATCTTGGCTCCTCCTCCAAGAAATTTTTTTTTCAAATCTGGAAAACCTCTATCAAGTTAGATATTTTTCACTCAAACACTAAGATTTAGAATCTTCAGACACATGGAGATTTCTCATCTACTGATTCATTCGAATGCTCCTTCAATTCACAACACTATTAATCAGTCTGTGGGGGTCCAGGTCCTTCTCTGCCTGGACTGAGGGAATCAGTTCCTCTGTGGGCTCCCCTCGCTGGGGAAACAGCCTCACTAGAGCTCTGGGCTCTTCTCCCTGTGAGGCTCCCCTCTTACCTGGCCCAGGTCCCACTTCTCCAGCCTCCTCACATCTCTGCACCTGGGAGCCTGCCATTGAGCCCAGGCCCTTCCTGTACTCCCATTGAGAAAGGACTGGGGGTCATCATAAGCCAACAGGGGCTGGCCATCTGGAATGTTCTAGAGATGGACAGTGGTGAGGTGGCAATAGTAAGGATGCCACGAAAGACCATTCTGTGTACAGAACACCCAGCTCCAGTACGAACACGCAAAACTGGTTGTTTTCTAGAATGTTCTGACTTGTGGCCTTATCTGATTGTTTCTCCTAGTGACACCTAATTTATACCCGATAACCTGGACATAGGTGGACTTCCAGCTTGATTAGCTTCCATTCATCCTTTTGGCAAAACACTGTCCTGAAAATAAATAAAAATAAGCTTTACTATCTCTGTTCCCAAAGTGTATAGTCTGAGACTGTTTTTAATGTAGATGAGCTTCTCATTTACTGACTCCTGAACCTGAGCAGCACTACTGTGTGCCAGAGGTTCCCACACTGTGTGAGTTTCACAAAGAACTTGGGACTGACACTATTACACAGAGCATGACCACTTAGAAACAGCAACAGCTGGGGCGCCATAAAAAAAGAAATAGCAACAGGTACCCAGGGCTGTCACCAGTCATGGTAAAATAATTTTGACACATTGTATGGACAATGAAAAGAAAAAGAAAGAAAACAAACATTGAAAAGAAAATCTGGGAAAGTCAGAGGTCTAGTATTATTGATTTTTTTCAAATGAAAAATCTAATCTTAGAACAAAATTACCACATAGTCCTATTTCTTCTCCATTTCACAAGACTAGTGACCACATTGCTGTGCTCAGTGTGGCTTTCAGATTTATTGTTGTTTTGTTTGTCTAGAAGCATTTTCTCTGTGCACAGAAATGCAAAAAATGTCCCTCAGGCCCTTTACCATGAAATAGTTCGTGGCCACCTGGATCCCATCCCCTGACACTGTAAAACTCACCACGTGTCCTGCAGGCTGGGCCTCACTTTGGGAAGCAGTGATTTTTGCTACTCTTGAAATGTGCTCACAGAACTCAGCGTTAGGAGGAAACCTGGGGTCACACAATATCAGACCATGGCCCTGTCATAAAATGCAAGGGTCAGGTGCTGTCTGTTCCATAGACTCAGGGATGGAGAATGAGAAGAGCAGGTTTTAATTCATAAGAGTGCTCAGATTCGCACCTGAACTTCCATTTCTGTCCTTCCTTCCACCTGCATTCCTCGTCCTAGAAACCTGCATTCCTTGTCCACGACAGCCACAGAAACATTCGTTAACACAGTTACCATGCTGCTTGTGGATTCCTTCTCTCTTGAAAACACGCACAGTGGAAGACAAGGTGATTGTGAGTCAGGGTGTCCTAGGTGCCACCCAGCTTCTCCTGAGCGTCCGGCATTTGGAAGGACAGTGTATCTGTCTATAAAGCCTGGCTTCTTATGGAAAGCCAGGAGCTCAAATATCTGGATTTGCAAGGTAAATCCTGAACATTTGAACTTTATTTTCATTTCTCCTTTACCACACTTCCCATGGCAATGGATGTTTCAGATGAATCAAGGGTGGGTTGCATATATGAATGTGAATAAAAAGTGAACATAAACCTTCCAAAAATATTATCCTCATCACAGTCAAAACTGAGGGGCTGAGAGGAAAGGGGACTGGGGTGTTAAGGTTTCATGGGGACAGAGTTCAGCTTGAGCTGGGGAATGTTCTGGAGATGGAGGGCGGTGAGATGGCAAACAATGTGAATGCACTATGGTGAAAGGGGTCAGTTTGGTTATGCATATTTCAGCAGAGTAAAAACCAATTCGGGAAAAACTTCCCAGTGAGCAGGTGAGTGTGGGAAGCTGTCTCACCCACTCCAGGAAAAAGAACAAGGACCAAGCTGGGCACCCTGGCGGTGTGTGGTCTCAGAGGGCAGTGC
>NC_043712.1:63608506-63610746 GCF_006229205.1 Suricata suricatta
CGGTGAGATGGCAAACAATGTGAATGCACTATGGTGAAAGGGGTCAGTTTGGTTATGCATATTTCAGCAGAGTAAAAACCAATTCGGGAAAAACTTCCCAGTGAGCAGGTGAGTGTGGGAAGCTGTCTCACCCACTCCAGGAAAAAGAACAAGGACCAAGCTGGGCACCCTGGCGGTGTGTGGTCTCAGAGGGCAGTGCTTAGCCCCTGGGGTCCAGCTCCTGGTTCTTTCCTGTGAGTGTGACCAGACAGCCCGGACCTCCTGTTTCCACCCCTGTCTGGATCATGAGCTCTGAGCAAGCAGGGGTGCAGAGGGCTGTGCATCTTTCCTGCAGCAGTGTATTTCCTGTCTGACCCTGCAAATATTTGTGTGCTGTTTACACTGCTGTAAGGTGCCTGGAGGAGGGGGTTGTGGGGCCCACATTTCACCTCAAGGCAACCCAAGCCTCATGCGCCTGGGATGGGATCTCCTCCTGTCCAGGTGATCGTCGGTACCAACCTGACCTTTCTGGTAACATTTGGGTAACACAGCCTCTGTTGGATTATTGCCCAGACTGCTTGCTCTGATTTTAGGGCTCGCTGAACCTCTGCTATGCAAATCATGTGGCATTGACAAATCAGTTCCCTTTTGCAACAGGGATGCACACAAGTCAGGTGGAGGAGAGTGGGTGTGGGGAACGAGTTCCCAGACAGGACACAGAACCCACGCCTGAGCACACTTGACTGAAGAATGTTTTCCTGTGCTCTTAACATCTCTGGCCTAACATGAGAATTAAACTGACATCAGGCAAATTCATCGGGGGAAGCATGTATGTTGTATTAACATTTTGTATTGACATGGGGGCCTTCCCAATAGGATTGAATACCCCAGGGGATGATCACAGCTGGAAGCTTCTATACCTTTAGAGGAAGTATTGATAAATCTGTAAAGAAATGACGGACAAAGTGCAGTGAGTTGTGGGGAAGTGACAAGGAGATACTTTGGGGACGGGGACAAATGTAGTGGATGATGAGAATTACTTAGGAATTGTGTTTGCATAGATGCATTCAGTGTTAACTCCCAGGCTCTTGTGATCATAGGATCTCTTGCTGGAACCTTTCTCAGGGAAATTTTATGAGCTGCTTCTGGAAGGGATGTCAGAGAGCCCTTTTCGCATCTGCTGCTTCTCAAGTTTCTTCAGCTGAAAATAATCAATGTCACAGTGGCATATTTTTGGAGAGCATGTCCTGAACTCTTGAGCCTCACCCAAGAGTTGAAAGTCTTAGGAACAAAACTATGGTTTCTGGGGGAGAAAGAATTCTGCATCAAGACTGTGACACTGTGTGTGTGTCGGGGGGGGAGTGGTTAGAGGGCTTACATTCTGTTCTGTTTCCTGGGGAACTAAGACTGATACACAGACCCATTTATAGACCCACCCACCAATTTCTACTCCCCTGCATATCTTTCTTATGCCTTATCCCTTTTTTGAAAGAAGAAGAGAAAGAGGAAAAAGAAGGAGGAGGAGGAGAACATGGAGGAAGAGGAGGAGGAAGAGGAGGAGGAGGAAGAGAAGAACTAGAAGGTGGTTAGATTTCATTACATGGATGTGAAGCCAGAGAGTAAAGACAGCGTTAATTGACATCAGGTTAGGTGGAAGGAAAAGGCATTAGCATGGTGTCAATATATTTCTTTCTTTCCACATTTGTCTATTACCATGTCCCTTGAACTAGGATTTGTTTTCATGCTCATAGAAGCTGGAGCAGGTTTCTGAGTAATTCCAAACTTTCTCAAACCACTGCAGAGCTTCCCACAGTGAAACGTCTCCTTACTTCTGGACACTTCGATCCTTCCCATCTTTCTACTCTTACTGACAATATGTAACTTTAGAAACGCTCATCTAAGTTTCCCTGCAGACACTCAGGTCAGAGGGTCCACTTATCTAAACTCTCAATGTTCACAGAACTGCCACATTGCCATCCTGTGGCTGTCCCATGATCTGTGATCTGTCTCTCCAGCAGGGAGAAGAGGGCTGGGTCCCAGCACTGCAGGACATCTGAGAGGGTCCGACACTGCTGTTTATTGTGGATCTGCTAAGTGAGAACGGATGTGCCATGTCCTTCTCATTTCCGGATCCCCAGGGAGGCTCACATTCTTCCCATGGCTTCATCCACTATTTGTATTTTCTCTTCACAAACTGTACTTGTACATCCTTAGTTCATTTCTCTGAGAGTGATCAATACTTTCCCCCTTAATAGGAATGA
>NC_043712.1:63610846-63614118 GCF_006229205.1 Suricata suricatta
ATGATCAAGGGAAGCACAACTTCGATATGGCAATGAATGGCTTTGGTGACATGGTGAGTGTGGCATGGATTTGCTGAATGTTTTGTTCTTTTTGTCAGTACTTCCCCCGAAATCTCATGCTTGCCAACATTCTATTTTCTTTTCCCTGAAGACCAATGAAGAATTCAGGCACATGATGCTTGGCCTTAAAATCCAGAAGAATGAGAAAAGGAAAGCGTTTAACATCTCTTACCCTACTGGTATCTCTCTACCGGTGATTGGGGGGAGACAGATGCCTGCTGTAACTCCTGTGAGTATCAAGGGTGACTACTTATCAGATCAGGTTTCACATTAAAGGGAAACAAAAATTAAAGTGGGCCCTCTGCTATGGTTTTCTGCTGTGGAATATTGGTGTTGTTATGGTTTGTTTTTGTTTTTGTTTTTAACATTCATTTATTTCTGAGAGAGAGAGCATGAGTTGGAAAGGGTCAGAGGGAGAGGGAGACACAGAATCCAAAGCAGGTTTCAGGCTCTGAGCTGTCAACACAGAGCCCAATGCAGGGCTCAGACCCAGAAGCCCTGAGATCATGACCTGACCTGAAGTCTGAAGCTTAACCAATTGGGCCATCCAGGTGCCCTGTCGTTGCTATATGTTAAAAGAGTTTTCAGATCAATGTACTGTTGTCAGTCTTGCTTGTTGGTTTTGTAGACTAAGACCTTTATAATTTGTTTTCAGGGTCGGTGTGCTTCTGGCTGGGCTTTTAGTGCAGTTGGTGCCATTGAAGGACAGATATTCCGGTATACTGCTGATCGTATTCCCCTGAGTGTGCAGAACCTCCTGGACTGCTCTTGGGCTGAAGGCAATGAGGGCTGCAATGGTGGTCTAATGAGTAATGCCTTCCAGTATGTTTGGAACAACAGAGGTCTGGACACAGAGGAATCTTATCCATATGTTGCAAGAGTGAGTGGAGTTCCTCACTTGTCATTCCAGCTCTGCTTGAGTTAATTGCTTTTGAAGAAAAGAGACACCATATTTAACATTCACATTTTCAATTGTAGACTATCTACAGACTGTCAGGACGGTCATGAAACAGTATTAGCCTGGCTCAGTTCTCTCCTTAGATGGTTACCACTTAGCTATTTTATTTTATTTCTACATCTCATGGATACCATGCATACCTTTCTGTATTTGGTACAGATTTCTCCAGAGTGAAAAATATCTTACGGACAGATAGACCACAAGTGCTTCATTGAATTCACACACCGGTTAGTTTTGCCTTTTAAAAAGTTTATTTATTTATTAACTTTGAGAGACAGAAAGAGAGAGAGAGAGAGAGAGAGAGAGAGAGAGAGAGAGAGAGAGAGAGAGACTGAGAGGTGGAGGAGCAGAGAGAGAGAGGGAGAGAGAGAATCCCAAGCAAGTCCAGGCTCCATGCAGAGCACAACACAGGGCTGGACCCCACAACTGTGAGATCACGATCTGAGCCCAAATCAAGAGTTAAATGCTTAACTGACTGAGCCACCCAGGCAGCCCCCACAGCAGTTAGCTTTTCAGTTTCAAAACAACAAATACCATTTCATCTCCTGGGAGGCTTGACAGCAAACGTGACTTGGAAATCTTTCACCTGTAAGTTGTCTTAAGTCATGTTCCCAGGAGGTGGATGGTAGTAATCAAGTTTCTTTTCCTTTACGGTTCAAAGGATGGACCCTGCAAATACAGGCCTGAGCATTCTATTGCCAATATCACTGCCTATAAGATCATCCCTCGGCGGGAGGATGCCCTCCTTGCTGAACTGAACAAGATGGGGTCCATCTCTGCTGCTATAGATGCCAGCCTGGATTCCTTCCGCTTCTATGCAGGAGGTAAGCATTTGTTGATGTAGGAAGTTAGGCAGAAAACTTGGAAAACCACCCTAATAAACAGAAAGTGTGATACTTTGGTATGTAGAATTCAATGAAGAATTTTGTGGGTGTCTGGATTTAACATAGTTGTACATTCTGTACACATAGTATTTATGTCTGCTGTTTCCATTTGCTATGACTTGACTCAAATCCTCTCAAGTTTAAGGATATCACAAATATATTTATATGGCTATACAATTAGATTGGCATAGCTTACCTTACTGTTTTCTAAATGTTATCTTGAAAATTAAAAAAAATTTTTCTATTGAAAATAACACTGGAAAGAAGCCCTTAGCTCAAGTAATTTGGTGTTCTCTGATGTTTCCCTTACCTGACACCTATAAGGAGAATAATAAGGCTGTGGCAGGTATTTTTTTAATGCCCCTGACTATTATTTTCAAAAGAGGTTGTGACAGAATTTCTCCTGGTGTTAGATGAGGGCCTAAATCCCCACCCTGGCTAAACAAAAATATTTGACTTTTAAATCTCATCTGAATTCATATCACAACTGAATTTTGTAATGCCTCCCTTACACGGTTGATAGGCTGGGTTACTATCACACGTCATATGGGAATCCTCACTCCGGCACTGAATTTTCCTTTCCAGGCATTTATTATGATCCAAAGTGCAGCAGTGAAGACCTGAATCACGGTGTTCTGATAATTGGCCATGGCATTCAAGGAAAAGAATCAGAGAACAAAAAATATTGGTTTGTCAAGAACAGGTATGAAAATCTGGGAATATATGCTTTTGAATCTGAAAAAGGAATCTTTTTTGAGAACATTTCTGAAATCCTAGTAGTGTTTACCCCACCTAGAGGGAAACGCAGATATAGTCTTGATGACAACATTAAGATACCACCTCAGGCTTGCTATGGGTCCTGATATAGTTTGGGTACCATTGTATTTATAAACTGGAATTTTTTCAATGTTCTGTAACACATCTGGTCTCAGGAATTTTCTTTTCCTGGTCACGTTGCAGTTTTGTGAAAGGCCTGGGATAGAATTCTATGCTGGGTCAGAACTCAACCTTGAAGAAGAATGACTTCTTTTGATTCTTCCTGAATCTGTCCTGGTGTCTGGTGCACTGCTCAGTATTGGATGTTATTGTTCAAAAAGATATATGTGTTTGATTGTCTGTAATAGTGGGGAAACCCTGTCTTCTTGCAGCTGGGGCACAGACTGGGGCGCGAATGGCTACATAAAAATGGCCAGAGACCGGAACAACAACTGTGGAATTGCCTCCATGGCCAGCTTTCCTATCGTGTGAGATGGTGGTGAGGAAGAAGGCCTTGACTGGCAACAGAATCTCCAGAAGCTGAATTCTACTGTAAAGTTGATCACATCTTATTGTGTTGGGTATGACACTTGAATCACTGAAGATCCAAGTTG
>NC_043712.1:63614218-63615574 GCF_006229205.1 Suricata suricatta
TGTCTTCTGAATTTCAGTGTCTGTTTCCTTCCCCACATAGGGGAAGAGCTCTGCTATGACTTGTCAAGTACACCTTCCTTCCCTTTCTCTCTTCTTCTGGAATTCCCATTACACGGATATTTTTCCATTTCATTGAATTACTTAGTTTTCTATTTCTCCCCTCATGATCCAGAATGTTTAAATCTTTTTCTCAAATTCATCTTTTTCCACAATTTTATCTTCTATTTCACCTATTCTCCCCTCTGTCTCTTCAATTCTTTCTGTCACCAACTCTAGTTTATTTTGCACTTCATGTATAGCATTTTGAAATTCATCATGACTACTTTTCAGTTCCTTGATCTCTGCAGTGGTGGATTCTCTGCTGTCTTCTATGCTTTTCTCAAGTCCAGTGATTAGGCTAATAACTATTATTCTAAGTTATTTTTCAGTTATATCGTTTACATCTGTTTTGAGCAATTCCTTAGCTGTCATTCCTTCCTGGAATTTCTTTTGAGGAGAATTCTTACGTTTCATCATTTTGGCTAGTTCTGTTCCTTATGTTTTAAAAGCTTGTTATGTGCCCTACTCCTGCGAGCACTACTACATTAAAAAGGGATCATACACTTTCTAGGTCTGGCTCTTCAGGAGGTGTTTATTGGAGAGTGTTACTTGTTCTCTGTTGTTGTGACTTTGGTTACTTTATTTCCCTACTTCTACTGATGTTTTAGACCCTCCACCTGGTGTGCTTTGAGTTGTTCATTGAAGTAGCTTTGGGTAAGAAAACAAACAGACAAATCAAAATGGAAAACAAACAGAAAACAAAAACACACAAACAATGCAAAAACAAAACAAAACAAAGTCCAGAAATACCAGCTACAATTAAACAACAGGGTGGAGGCGGTGCTGATGGAAGAAGCCTTATCCCATACAGGGAGAGAAATGACAGGGCGGGGAGGGAAAAACAATAAAAGTTGATCAGGCAGAGAAACTATAGGCTTAATACAGAGAGAAAGAAAGTAAAATAAAGAAGGAGGCAGGAACAAAGAAAAGAAGATAACGTTGTCCAGATAGAGAAACTATACAGCTTAAACCAGAGTGAGAGAAATGAAAATAAAGAAGGGAGAGGGAAAAAAAGAGGAAAAAATAAACCTCATCAAAGAAACTAAATGGCTTAATCCAGAGAGAGAGAGAAAGGAAAATAAGGAAGGAGGTATAGAACATGTATCAAGAGAATGAACTAAGTATGTCTGCTTAAACAGACCAGCAACCAGAGTAACCAGAGTAGAGGATGGAAGAGATAAGAAGAAAAGGAAGGAAGAATGTATCTATATAATAAGAATTGTCAGAGAATTAAACCAGGCAATGCAACAGCGCTGG
>NC_043712.1:63615674-63626566 GCF_006229205.1 Suricata suricatta
GGAAGGCAGGAAAGGAGTGGCAGGAAATTTTCAATGTGATGAACAGGAAAAATACGCAGCAAGAATCCTTTATCCAGCAAACTTGTCATTTAGAACAAAGTTGAGCCAATAGACAGTTTTATCTCCTTAAGCCAGTCTCTGTTCTGAGAGTGAGTCAGTTTAGTCAGATTCACTTCAGAAGAGACGATGCAGGTATGTTTGTAGAGTTAAGCCTCTGCTTCAAATGGTCAGGTAATAAATAAGAGGCAATTCTATGGCAATACAAGAAACATAATGGTTAATCAAAGGATCAAGTTATAAACCGGTTTCTGAGTTCCAAGGTAGCCAGTCAAAAAAAGTTTCTAGATGCTGGGCTTAAAGCGTCTTCAGACGGAATAAGAGAAGGCAGTGTCAGGCTGACAACTGTCCGAGTGGTTCGTAGAGGAACAGGGATGAAGATTGTCTACACATGAGCTGTTGCGGTGATTTCTCTGAAGGTCACATCAAGTTGTTCATATGCAATTTGCAGGGCTTCAGGAAAAGGGTAGATTTGGTTATCCAGTTATTCCAAGTCAAAAGGATGGAAAAAAAGTGGGAAACATTAGTTTGGAGAATTATGGCTAGGCTTTGGAGGAAACTAGAAGAAATTAGGATCTCATCCGGTTCATAGTGAACTCTATAAAACTCAAGTATCAACAATGGCAGGTTATTAAAACATTTTTTTATTTTATAATCACACTCAGTTTTACCAAAGATGGCCAAATTAAGACCAATTTATTTCAAAGTGTCCTTGTTTTTTTAAACTTGGCCTGATGATAAAATTGCTGTAAATCCTGTTGATGAGAAAAAAGTTTCTTAGGCTTCCTCACTAATTAAAGCTCCCAAACACATATTTTCTTCATCCTGTTAATTCATCATGAATTTGTTTTCTCTTTGTCACAATGGATAAAAATTGCCTGCCTCACTTACAGACTCAGATATAAGTATCAGGCTGTTTTTTCAAGGGGACTTATTGGCTCCATAAAATCTGTCCAAGTTCCTTCAAGCAATCTGGTCACATCTGAGTTTACAAGGAGAGCAGATTCTTATTCAATTTATGCAAATTAACATATTGTCTTGAAAATATGAGAATACTCACTGAAAGTTTTTGAATTCTGAAGAGATCACACAGGGAGAAAAAGTTAAATGTCTCAATCTGTTCACAAAGGTATATTTTATCAGACAGCTGAAAGCCCTAGCTTAGAACAGTTTCTTTGATACAGGAAAAAAATTTAATATCACCAATGTTTCAAAAAATTCTATAAAATGAGAGGCATCCTCTGTTCATTCAGTCCCATGTGACTAATTCTTGTTTTGGCTGAATTCAGATCTTCCCTTCATTCTGGAAATTCTTACCAGTTCAGCTTTATGATCTTAAGGTTATCATAAACCTGAACTCAAGTGTTCCTTCCATCAGTCTCATTGCAGGTGAAACATGTTTGCAGAAGCTTTTGTAAAAGCATCAGAATAAAAGTCTGTCTATAAGTGATAAAAGACTTAAAAATGTCCAAGGTTAAAGATCTAATGAGAGATCATGACAAGGCAGTTGACAAGGAAATTGGCTAATTCTGTGACACACAACAGTACCATCTCAGGACATATCAGATTTCTAGGAGTTGCATCCAATTTCTAAAAACACTTATTTTACTAGCATATTTCTACACAAATGTACTCTAAGGGTGTTAGTATCCCTTATTTGGCATTGCTTCCTGTGTAATTAAACATAAAAAACTAATTAGTGTAATATCTTCCATTTTATTTTTTGTCTTTATTTCGTTTGATTTTTTTACAGTTTATTGTCAAGTTGGTTTCCATATAACACCCAGTGCTCATCCCAACAAATGCCCTTCTCCATGTCCATCACTGCCCTTCCCCTTTCCCCCTCCTCTTTCAGCCCTCAGTTTGTTTTCAGTATTCAAGATTCTCTCATGATTTGCCTCCCTCCCTCTCCCTAACTCTTTTCCCCCCTTCCCCTCTCCATGATCCTCTGTTAAGTTCCTCCTGTTAGACCTATCAGTGCAAACATATGGTATCTGTCCTTCTCTGCCTGACTTATTTCGCTTAGCATGACACCCTTGAGGTCCATCCATGTTGCTATGAATGGCCAGATTTCATTCTTTCTCATTGCCATGTAGTATTTCATTGAATATATAAACACATCTTCTTGATCCATTCATCAGTTGATGGACATTTAGGCTCTTTTGATGATTCGGATATTGTTGAAAGGGCTGCTATGAACACTGGGGTACATGTGCCCTTATGCATCAACACTCCTGTATCCATTGGGTAAATCTCCAGCAGTGCAATTGCTGAGTCAGAGGGGAGTTCTACTGATAATCTTTTGAGGAAACTCCGTGCTGTTTTCCAGAGCAGCTGTACCAGTTTACATTCCCACCAACAGTGTGTAGGAGGGTGCCCATTTCTCCATATCCTCGCCAGCATGTATAGTCTATTGATTTACCTCCTGGGCTGAGGTTTTTCTCTTCTTTAGAAACCACTCTATGAGTGTTTTCAGTCTCTCTTTCTCTTCCCCTGGTCTCTCTGTGGCTCTTTGTGCTCTGCCCAGCTCTGCACTGTGCAGGGGCTCCCTCCCCTCAGAACCTCTGCCCCCAGTCCATTTTTGTTTCCCCAGTTCGCACTCACTCAGGCACCTATGAGGCTGCCTGCTACGTGGACTCTATGTTTTCCTCCCACTCTTGCAGGTCAGAGTATGGTGGCTTCAGTCCTTCTCAGGTTATTAGATGAGCAAAGATTACAGAGTTCTGTACTTCTCCACCATTTTTCCCCCTCCTCATATCTTCCTTTTTATAAAGAGACCAAATCTTCTGTAAATGCTCCATGGATCCTCTGGAATATTTTAGTTGCATTGTGGTCAAAATATTTCATTTTAGAGTTTGATGTTAGAAATCTGTGTTACAAAAAATCAAAGTAGTTGAACATTTGATTAAACAGTATCACAGATCATTATGCAACAATTTTTATCTATTCAACCCAAGTAACAATAAAAATTTCTTTCTGAAGAGAAGTGAGCCTTTGTTCCCTTATTCCACAAATAAAGTGGTCTGAATTGGTTGTTTTTTGGTGATTAATCAAGAGACCAACAAGTCCCATATCCTGGTCTAGCTTGTCTGTCTTTTCCTTTGCTTCAAATCTGGCCTGGGTTGTGGTGGCAGCAGCAGGTGCAACATTGGTGACAGTCACTTCTGCAAGTGGGGAAGTGTAATCTGTCTATTCAGACAAAGCCATGACGTGCTTGTGTCTATTGATGATAGAATGGGGCAGTGATGCAACAATCAGATGACCTATCTGCAGACAGACACTGGCAACATTGTGGACACCCTCAAGGAAGTGAGAATGCAGTTTCTTCTGTGATGTCAAGCACTTCAGGACTGTAGATGCTGTTATTCACTGGTCCCCACTTTTCCCCAGTCTTAATCAGGGGCATGTCACTCAGGATTTCAGTGGTGCCCCTGGACGTTTTAGTAGTGATGCCTAACACTGGAGAAGAAGGTCTTTGGCCCCAGACAAGTATTCTGGGCTAGAACAGTGACCTCACATGCGGTAGCAACTGGCACCTTCTCAGCCAAAAGCATGTACCTGATTTCAGTGAGGTCCCCCTTGGTGAGCACAGAGCCCATACTCACCCAGAATGAGGTTTCTCCAGAGCTGGTTGTTCTCCAGATGCCCTCAGATGGCCTTATATATCATGGGGCTCATGTCACAGCAGCACCACAGGGTTCCCATGGAAACACATGCAGATCTACTGCATCTTCTTGGAACCCATCTTGTCTGCTCCCACAATGTAAGATGGTCATCCCAATGGTGGATGATCTTAAGGAAGTATTTGAACATCCTGGTCACCCTGTCTTCCTGGGCTTCATGCAGATTCATCAAGGATTACCACGCCTGGTTTAAAGAAGATGTCACATGGGGTTGCCTGGGGAGAAGAAGACCAAGAATAAAAAATTTTAAAGGCAAATGCGGCAGGTTATCCAATAGTGAATAAACATTAGTTCTTTTAATATTAAGACTCAGTTTCCTTGAATCACATGATAAAGATGAAACATAGAAAATTTGTATTTCTTTTTTGAATTCTTTTTTTGAAAATTTATTTGTTTATTTATTTTTTACTTTATATCCATGTTAGTTAGCATATAGTGCACAATGATTTCAGTGGTAGGTTCCAGTGATTCATCCCCTATGAATACCACCCAGTGCTCATCCCAACAAGTGTCTTCCTTAATGCCACTTACCCATTTAGCCCATAGCCCCTCTTATCCCTTCCAGCCACCCTGTTTATTCTTTATATTTAAGAGTCTCTTATGTTTTGTTCCCCTCCTTGTTTTGTATTATTTTTGCTCACTTTCCCTTATACTCATCTGTTTTTTATCTTAAATTTCTCATAAGAGTAATGTCATATGATATTTGTATTTCTCTCACTGACTAATTTCACTTAGCATAACACTGTCTAGTTCCATACACAGAGTTGCAAATGGCAAGATTTCATTCTTTTTGATGGCTGAGTAATACTATGTATATAGTATATTATACTAGAGTATATTATAGTATACTATATACATAGTAGTACATAAGATCTTCTTTATCAATTCATCTGTTGATGGATATTTGGACTCTGTACAACCTTTGGCTATTGTCAATAGCACTGCTACAAACATTGGGGTGTATGTGCCTCTTTGAAACAGCATACCTATATCCCTTGGATAAATACCTAGTAGGGCAATTGCTGGGTCATAGTGTAGTGCCATTTTTAACTTTTTGAGGAGACTCCAAACTGTTTCCCAGAGTGGTTGAACCAGTTTGCATTTCCGCCAGCACTGCAAAAGACATCCTCGTTCTTCACAGCCTTGCCAACATCTATTGTTGCCTGAGTTGTTAGTTTTAGCTATTCTGATTCATGCGAGGTAGTATCTCCTTGTGGTTTTATTTTGTATTTCCCTGATGAGGAGTGATGGGCATTTTTTCATGTATCTTTTAGCCATCTGGATTTCTTTTTTGGAGAAGTATCTATTCATGGTTGTTGCCCATTTCTTCACTGGACTGTTTGTTTTTTGGGTGTTGAGCTTGACAAGTTCTTCATAGATTTTGGATGCTCACCTTTTATCTGATGTGTCATTTGCAAGTATCTTCTTCCATTCTGTGGGTTGCCTTTTAGTTTTGCTGATTGTTTCCTTCACTGTGCAGAGCTTTTTATTTTCATGAGGTCTCAATAGTTCATGTTTGCTTCTGTTTTCCTTGCCTCCAGAGATGTGTTGAGTAAGAAGTTGCTGTGGCTGAGGTCCAAAAGGGTTTTACCTGATTTCTCTTCCAGGAATATGGTGGTATCCTGTCATATATTTAGGTCTTTCATCCACTTTTAGTTTTGTGTGTGTGTGTGTGTGTATGTGTGTGTGTGTGTGTGTGTGTGTGTGTGTGTATGATGTAAGAAAGTGGTCCAGATTCACTTTTCTGCATGGCATTGTCCAGTTTTCCCAGCACCATTTGCTGAAGAGACTGTCTTTTTTCCATTTGCATTTCTTACTTTGTAATAAATTAGTTGGCCATATGTTTGTGGGTCCATTTCTGGGTTATCTATTTTTTTCCACAGATCTGAGTGTCTGTTTTTGGGGTGGTACCAAACTGTCTTGATGATTACAGTTTTGTAATAATACATCTTGAAGTCCTGGATTGTAATGCCTCCAGCTTTGGTTTTCTTTTTCAAGATTGCTTTGATTATTCGGGGTGCTCTCTGGTTCCACACAAATTTTGGGATTGCATATTCTAGCTTTGTGAATATGCTGGTGCTATTTCGATAGGGATTGCCTTGAATATGTAGTTTGCTTTGGGTAGTATTGACATTTTAACAATGCCTATTCCTCCCATCCAGGAGCATGGAATATTTTTCCATGTTTTTGTGTCATCTTCAAATTCTCTCATGATTTTCTATAGTTCTCAGTGTATATATTTTTCACCTCTTTGGTTAAGTTTATTCCTAGGCATTTTGTGGGTGTTGGTGCAATTGTAAATGAGATCACTTCCTTGACTTCTGTTTCTGTGGCTTCATTATTTGTGTATAGGAATGCAACCAGTTTCTATACATTGGTTTTATATCCTATGACTTTGCTGAATTCATGGATCAGTTGTAGCAGTTTTTTGGTGGAATCATTTGGGTTTTCCATATAGAGTATTATGTCATCTTTGAAAAGTGAACGTTTGACTTCCTCCTGGCCAGTTTGGATGCCATTTCTTCCTTTGTGTTGTCTGATTGCTGAGGCGAAGACTTCCAATACTATGCTGAATAACAGTGGAGAGAGTGGACATCCCTGTCATGTTCTTGAGCTTGAGAAGAAAGCTCTCAGTTTTTCCACATTGAGGATGATATTAGCAATACATCTCTTATTTTTTAATAGTTTATTGTCAAATTGGTTTCCATATAACACCCAGTGTTCTTCCCCACAAGTGTCCTCCTCCATTATCACCACCCCCTCCCTCCACCCCGTCCCTCTTCAGCCCTCGGTTCGTTTTCAGTATTCAATAGTCTCTCATAATTTGTGTCCCTTTCTCTCCCCAACTCTCTTTCCCCCTTCCTCTCCCTATGTTAGGCTTCTCCTGTTAGACCTGTCTGCCTGACTTATTTCGCTTAGCATGATACTCTCGAGGTCCATCCACTTTGCTACAAATGGCCATATTTCATTCTTTCTCATTGACACACACACACACACACCACATCTTCTTGATCCATTCATCAGGTGATGAACATTTAGGCTCTCTGCATGATTTGGCTATTGCAGAAAGTGCCTCTATGAACATAGGAGCAAATGTACCTCAATGTTCCTAGCAGCAGGTCTCTTATATGTGGCTTTTATGATCTTGAGATATGATCCTTCTATCCCTACTTTCCTGAGGGTTTTTATCAAGAAGGGATGCTGTATTTTGTCAAATCTTTCACTGCATCTATTGAGAGGATCATGTGGTTCTTGTTCTTTCTTTTATTGATGTGATGTATCACGTTGATTGTTTTGCAGATATTGAACCAGCCCTGCATCCCAGATATACATTCTACTAGGTCATGTTGGATAATTCTTTTCATGTATTGTTGGATCCAGTTGGCTAGTATCTTCTTGAGGATTTTGCATCCCTGTTCATCAGGGAAATAGGTCTATAGTTCTCCTATTTAGTGAAGTCTTTGTATGATTTTGGAATCACGGTAATGCTGGCTTCATAGAATGAATTTGGAAGATTTCCTTGAATTTCTATTTTTTGAAACAGCTTCAAAAGAATAGGTGTTAACTCTTCTTTAAATGTTTGGTGGAATTCCCTTGGAAAAACATTTGGTCCTGGACTCTTGTTTTTTGGGAGATTTTTTGAGTACTAATTCAATTTCTTTACTGGTTATGTGTCTGTTCCATTTCCTCTTGTTCAGTTTTGGTAGTTTATATGTTTCTAAGAATTTGCCCATTTTTTCCAGATTGCCCGTTTTATTGGCTTATAATTGTTCATAATATTCTTTTTTTATTGCTTGTATTTCTGAGGTGTTGGTTGTGATTTCTCGTCTTATTCTTGATTTTATTTATTTAGGTCCTTTCTTTTTTTCTTTTTGATCAAAGTGGCTAGGGGTTAATCAATTTTGCTAATTCTTTCAAGGAACAGGCTCCGGGTTTCATTGATCTGTTCTACTGTTTTTTGGTTTCAGTAGCATTGATTTCTGCTCTAATCTTTTTTTATTCCCCATGTTCTGCTGGTTTTTGGTTTTATTTGTTGTTGTTGTTGTTGTTGTTGTTGTTTTACAGCTCTTTAAGGTGCAAGGTTAGGTTGTGCATCTGAGACCTTTCTTCCTTCTTTAAAAAGGGCTGGATTGCTATATACTTCCTTCTTATGACCACCTTTGCTGCACCCCAAAGGTTTTGGACTGTGTTGTTATCGTTCATTGGCTTCCATGTACTTTGTCATTTCCTCTTTAATGTTTTCATTTGCCCATTTGTTCTTCAGTAAGATGTTTTTTAGTCTCCAAGTATTTGTTATCATTCCAAATTTTTTCTTGTGGTTGATTTTGAGTTTCATAGCATTGTGGTCTGAAAATATGAAAGGTATGTTCTTAAAATTTTTGTACTTATTGAGGGCTGATTTGTGTCCCAGTATGTGATCTATTATACGGAATGTTCCATGTGCACTCAAGAAGAATGTGTATTCTGCTGCTTTAGGATGAAATATTCTGAATATATGCGTTAAGTCCCTCTGGTCCAGTGTGTCATTCAGACCCATTGTTTCCTTGTTGATCTTCTGTTTCGAAGATCTGTCCATTGTTATAAGTGGGGTGATGAAGTCCTTTACTACTATGGTATTATTATCAATGAGTTTCTTTATGTTTGTGATTAATTGATTTATAAATTTGGGGCTTTCACATTTGGAGCATAAACGTTTACAATTATTAGATCCTCTTGGTGACTAGACCCCTTCATTATGATATAATGCCCTTCTTCATCTCTTGTTACAGTCTTTATTTAAACAACTTTTCATGTTTATTTACTTTTGAGAGAGAGAGAGATGGAGTGTGATGGGGGAGGAATAGAGAGAGGGCGACACAGAATCTGAAGCAGGCTCCAGGCTCTGAGCTGTCAGCACAGCACCTGATGGAGGCTTGAACTCATGAACTGTGAGATCATGACCTGAGCTGAAGTTGGATGCTTAAGCAACTGAGCCACCCAGGCGCCCCATATAGGCTTTATGTTAAAATCTAGTTTGTCTGATATAAGTATAGCTACTCTGGCTTTCTTTTGGCAATCATTAGCATGATAAATGGCTCTGCATTGCCCTACTTTGAATTTGAAGGTGTCTTTAGGTCTAAAATGGGTCTCTTGTAAACAACACATAGATGAATCTGTTTTTTTATTTATTCTGTTGCCCTATATCTTTTGATTGGAGTGTTTGATCCATTGACATTTAGCACAAGTACTGTAAGGTACGAATTTCCATTATGTTGCTTATAGAGTTGGAGTTTCTGGCATTGTTCTTGGTCTTTTCTAGTCTTCATTGCTTTTGGTCTTTTGGTTTTTTGTTTGTTTGTTTGTTTGTTTTTGTTTTTGTTTTTGTTTTGTCTTTTCTGTCCTCAGAGATTCCCCCTAATATTTCTTGCAGGGTTGCTTTAGTGGTCACAAACTCTTTTCGTTCTTGTTTGTCTGGGGAACCTTTTATCTTTGCTTCTATTTTGAATGACAGCCGTGCTGGATAAAGAATTCTTGGCTGCATATCTTTCTAATTCAGCACATTGAATATATCCTGCCACTCTTTTCTGGCCTGTGATGTTTCTGTGGATATGTTTGCTGGGAACCTGATCTGTCCTCCTTTGTAGGTGAAGAACTTTTTTCCTCTTGCTGCTTTCATGATTCTTTCCTTGCCTGAGTATTTTGTGAATTTGACTATCATATGTCTTGTTGATGGTCGGTTTTTATTGAATTGAATGGGAGTTCCCTGTGCTCCTGGGATTTTGATGTCTGTGTCATTCCCAGGTTAGGAGAGTTTTCTGCTATGATTTGCTCACCTAAGTCTTCCACCTGTTTTTTTTTCTCTTCATCTTCTGGAACCCCTATTATTCTGATTATTCCTTTTTAATTGAGTCACTGACTTCTCTAATACTTATATAGTAGTCTTTGCTTTAGTGTCCCTCTTTTTTCTGCTTCATTTCCTCCATAAAATTTTCCTCTATATCTCTGATTTGCTGCTCTGCCTCATCCATTGTTCCACCGTGACATTCACTTGAGATTGCAGTTCAGATATAGCATTTTTAATTTCATCCTAACTAGTTTTACTTCATTAATCTCCGCAAAAAGGGATTCTATGCTATTTTCAACCCCAGATAGTATTTTTCCTATCATGATTCTAAAATCTGGTTCAGATATCTTGCTTGTATCTGTATTGATTATGTCCCTGGCTGTCATTTCTTCCTGTTCTTTCTTTTAAGGTGAATTCCTTCATTTTATCACTTTGAAGGACAAAAATGAATTAATAAAGTAAAAAAATTTTAAAAATTAAAAAAACATAAAAAATCAAATAAAGGATGCTAGATCCTCAAAGTGTTTTTACCTGGTTGTTTACAGAATCTCTACCACGCTTCTAATCTGTCAATTAGAGAAAAAAAGAAATAAAGAAAATTTGAAAAAAGGAAAGAAGGGAATGATTGAAATTTTGAAAAACTGAATACAATAAAATAGAATAAAATGAATTCTTGAAAGTAAAACTAAAACTTTAAAAAATACAGTAAAAATTAAAGAACATCTTTTACTAAAATGGGAAATGAAAATAACCTTTTTTTCTTTCTGTATTCAACAATAAGTAAAGAAAAGAAAAAGAAAAAAATGAATGGATGGAGCACTGAACAGAATGAAATACTATTAAAATTACATATAGTTTCCCCTAGATGTCAACTATGAAGCACTTTATAGTCCATCACCAAGGCAGACAGAGACTTTTGGTGTTCTTCAATTGCGCTTTTGGCTCAGCTGCACTGGGTTTAGTGTGATGGCTCCACTAGATGGAGCTACTTAGCATACTGGGGTGAATTGCTGTGGCTAGTGTAGGCATGTATGCGCATGCTGCAGAGGGATGACAATGACATCGTCCAGCTACCAAGTCTCTAGTATCAGAACTGTGTGCCCCCCCTCAACCAGCAATGAAGCAGCCCTCCTTTGTCTCTGGCTTCCGTCCACCCCCCACTTCTACACTGTTCATGACCAAGCCATCACATGGCCAGGTAGCACCTCTCTCCGAAGTTTTATCTTAGATGGGGTTGTACTTCCCAACCCTTCACTTCTGAGGGCCCTGCAACTTTGACCTGCTCAGACCCTCTTTGGGAGGGTCTCGCAGACAATGGCCACGTGTCA
>NC_043712.1:63626666-63628925 GCF_006229205.1 Suricata suricatta
ACCTGCTCCTTCACCGAAGTTACATAGCCTTTCTCTCTCCAGTCCACAGATGAGGGGATCTCAGCAAAGAGGGGTGCTCGGAAGACTTTCCCCTTCTTGAGTTTCTGGAATTTAAGGTCATTTAACACCTGCTTGAATTCTTCACTGGTCTTCAAGGAAAAGGAAACAGAATGTTCACAAGCATGGGATGTTTTGAAAAAGTACTTAGAGGAAACATAAAATGTTCAGCAATCCGCACTACACTCACCATGTCACCAAAACCATTCATTGCCATTGTGAAGCTGTTTCCCTTGGCTGTGTTCCTGATTATGCTGTTCAATCATATGCATATTCCTTTCCCACACTTCTCTCCTCCATCCTTCTTCATCCTGAAGACAAATATATAACTTATCATCTTTATTTCTATTTAAAATCTCCTGACCTAGGACACCAGAGTGGCTGTCAGTTAAGCATCTGACTTAGGCTCAGGTCATGATCTCATGGTTCATGAGTCTGAGCCCCGTGTCAGGCTCTGTACTGATAGCTCAGAGCCTGGAGCATGCTAAGGCTTCTGTGTCTTTCTCTCCCTCTGTTCTGCCCCTGCTCAATCTCTGTCTCTGTCTCAAAAATAAATAAATATTTTTTAAAAACCTATTGACCTTCACCTAGTGGATGTGCTCACAGAAAGGAGGAGAAACCATGGCCAGAGATGGCCTGATGCTTCTGGAGGATGTTCTCCAGCAACCACACAGCAGGACATATGCCCATGTTGTACACAGTCCCAGTGCCTTGTTTATTGACTTGGTATGAGTGGCCTCAGGATGTTACTCTCTGCTATGAACTCCCACCAGCATGGAATGTTCTCCACTGGCTTTATGCTGGACAAGTTGAAAGTTACCAACCACACTATACAGTCTTCCCTAGGTTGCCTTTCACTGGGACCATTGTCCCTCTAAGCTCTGATTGAGTTGTAGAGCAGCTGAGGCTATTCCCTGGCAAAGGGCAGCCAGGAAGAGAGAAAGATATATGTTTCAAACCTAGGAAAGGAAAAGAATGAGTTTATGATTAAATCAAACCATCTAAAAAGCCATCCTTCCTTCTGAAATGCTAGAACCACTAAGGTAGAGCAAAAATATTGAATTTATCCTCCTGAGTGTTTACATGGGTGGTGGAGGAAGGCTGAGGACGTGGGATGTGCCTAGGCTCCTGCTCCCTGCCGTGAGGTTCGCCTACTGCTTCCAGAACATGTAAATGGCAGGGCAGGGATTGAGGGGCCCTGAGTCCTGGTGTGCTGGGATCAAGCTGCTATGTATGGAAGGGTCAGTCCCTGGAAGAGTGTCTCCTGGGGCCCCAAACCCCTGACACCAAGGCTGCTGTCCCCAGTATTTTCAGAAGTGGCCCCGCTCTTCATGCCTGTTCTGCGGATCTCACCTTTGGAGGTGCAATTGTGCAGCTCAGTCACAGTTTCAGGTCAGCAGTGTCCAGGGGGCATGGAGATGGATGGGAGGCTGTCCATTTAAAGCCTGGGATTGTCCCTGCCAGCCCTGCCACAGCCACCTGCTTGTCCTGCAATTCCCAGAGTCATCCTGTGGGTGGGGCCACTGTGGCCTGGAGCTGTGTGCAGCTGAGACATGTGATGCCTGGGTCCCTGATTGTCCCAGGGGATTTTGTGCCTGCTTTAGTGGCCCTGAGGAAGGGCAGCTGGGGGAAAAGCGACAGCCCTATGGAACATCAGGCACCTCCCTGGAGACCCACATCAACTAATTACCATGCATTTATGCGTTGTCAGGTGGTTCATGAACAGAACTTCACAGGGAGCCCCATCTGGGTTTTCGTGTCACCCTGCCTGTCCTTTGCTCTTATCTATTTTGGTGAAAATCTGGAGGGATGAGAACAGGATAATCTAATCTAGTGGTTCCTGTTTAGTTGGATCAGAGGTGGGGCAGGTGGAGGAGCAGGGCCCAGAGGGGCAGGTGTTATCACTGTGTCAGGATGGGATGCCCCTGGGTTATGGGAGAATCTGGAGAGGGCTGGCAGTCCCCCAAACAAGGGATGCACTGGGCAAGGGCCAAGTCACTTCAGGACAAGGGCAGAAGGAAGGGCTCTCCAGGAAGGCATGGCATTTTGTACTGTTCCTCTCCTTCCTCTCCTAGGTAGGGATTCTTCTTCCCTCTCAAGTCTTTCTCAAAGCTTACAGAAAAGAGTTATTTCCAGAAAACTATGGTTTAATAAAAGGAGGGAAGGCAGAATTAGAAATAGCTTTCTCCTCTCTAGTCTCTG
>NC_043712.1:63629025-63630151 GCF_006229205.1 Suricata suricatta
ATTTCAACTCGGGACCAACTCACTTTTGAAGAACAGGCCTCCTCCTTTGCTCCAATAACTCTTGAACAGTTGAGACTTCTCCTGGTCATTCCCAGGAGGGCCACCGAGAGGCTTCAGCACTCTGTGTCCCCTGGGAGGAGGGGGCATTTGGCCTGCCCAGTAATAGCCATATACCTATGGTTTGGAAGGACTCCCCTTCGAAGCCAGTGAAAGTGTCTGTGAGTTGGGTTGTAAAAAGCTACAAGATGTTTAAAATTTCTTGCTCAGTTTGGTAGGATCCTTGAGAGCAGAGGTAAAGGGACTTGACAGTTGAAAAGGTCTGTTGCTGTCCATGGGACATGAAGTTTTTGCAACCAGGGTCCAGGAAACACCCCTCAAGGACTAGGTACAGAAATGCCTGCAACTGGCAGAGCTTGATCATGAAGCCCCAGAGACTCTGAGCAATTGTATGGACCATGGCACGCCTTTACCGTCCTTCCTAGCTGCCCCTGCTAGAGTTACTTCTTGACACTCAGCATCTACTGGACCAAACTGTATTTCCCAGGCCAGCAGGCCACACCGAGGTACTCCCTATAAATCTTGTAAAGAAGCAATAGTTGAAATAAGGAGTTGGTTGTTCAAGGCTTTTTCAGGGAGAGTTGGAGTTTCAGATTTAAGGAAACTGCCTGCAGAGCTGGGCTGGGTTTTGAAGGGAAAGTTTCTAGACCAGGAGTCCAGACATTCAAAAACCTTCTAGATAGTCAGGGACAGAGGGTTGGGGATGATGGGATTATAAGAAGGAGGACTGATGTCAGATTTGGTTTTTAATTCTTGTTCTAAGTCTGATTTTTGTTCTTTTATTAAGAGACTCCCTAAGGCTAGCCTCATAGTGGTTTGTGTTTTCTTTTTCTTTTGCTCCTCCCCTAAATATCAAGAAGGTAACCGCTAGGAAGGAGAGCTCTCTAAGAGATGTTCTAAATCTAGAAATGATTCTAGTTTGAAAGATCTGCTGTCTGCTACTGGCGAGTGGGATCACCATTAGTATATTTATTCTAATAGTGACCTCAATCCAATAAGCCTCCTTATGAAAGGACTCAGAGATAAATTTCCAGGTTTAAAATAAATCTCTACCATGGATGCAACAGAC
>NC_043712.1:63630251-63634852 GCF_006229205.1 Suricata suricatta
GGAAGGAGAGCTCTCTAAGAGATGTTCTAAATCTAGAAATGATTCTAGTTTGAAAGATCTGCTGTCTGCTACTGGCGAGTGGGATCACCATTAGTATATTTATTCTAATAGTGACCTCAATCCAATAAGCCTCCTTATGAAAGGACTCAGAGATAAATTTCCAGGTTTAAAATAAATCTCTACCATGGATGCAACAGACTTCTCTGGAGAGGGCATATGGACAATGAGGCTCCCATGATCTAGAGTTTACTCCTGAACAGAGTCTAAGAAGGCAAAGACCTTTGAGCAACATCCCAAGAGCAGGTGTGCCAGGATACCCACAAGGAGCTCCAGGCTCCTATGGCCTGGCCTTGGTCCCCAGTGAGACTCTGCTGCTGTACTGAATTTGAAGCCTGTCACCAGGGATTGCCCAGGGAACTGGGGTAGGGCTGTGACCCCACCTTGTGATGGGAGAGTGAAGGTCATCGAGCAGAGTGGCATGTAGGAGGGAGACAAGGCGGGGGCCAGCTTTGGAACATGCAGTCTGTCACAGTTGGTGTCTGAAAAATCCCCTAGAAAGGACTCCTTGTGGCAGTTAGCTTGCTTCACCATGACAGGCTCATTCAGCCTGTTGTTCACACCATCCTGGGAATTCAGCCCAAGACTCTGAGAACACGTGCAGGTGCTGATGTGAGGGAAAGTGGGAAGACCTGGCTGATGTGTGAATGGTTCAGCAGATATTAGAAGCTTCTGTAATTTCAAAGCCATTTATATTTATTAAAAAATTAAAAATCACAAATCATCTCTTATAAAACTATCTTGAGGAGCATCGGGGTACCTCAGATGGTTGACCAATAAATAGACTCTTGATTTTGGCTTAGGTCAAAGCTCACGTTTGTAAGATGGAACCCATTTTGGGCTCTTCGTTGACAGTGTGGGGCCTGCTTGGGATTCTATCCCTCTCTCTCTCTGTCCCTCCCCTGCTTGTGCTTCCCTCCCTTTCAAATAAATAAATATATAAACTTTAAAAATACCTAATTTTAAAAGAAGCTTGTAGACATAAAATAAATAAAGAAGTTAACAAATTTCAATTCCTCCCTAAGTCCTACATGCACCATAAAGGAATTATCAGCGTTTGTCATATTCCATAGACCTTCATAATTTCTATGAAAATAAATTGCAAAGAAAGCAAATGATTCAGACATTATAAAGTGGAATTTAGACAAATAGGTGTATATTTACAACCCTGGGTTCTTTTTAGGAGGAAAGGACTCAGAAGGGTTAGGAAACCTCCATTCAGCAGTGCATGTATGCCAATCATTATCACTAGTGTTTAGTTACCTCATATGCTATTCAGTCCTTCATTTTTGTTCCACCATTTTATGGCAAAAGTACACATTGATGATAATTGGGCCATGTTTGTGGGTTTCTCTAAAGAAATTAAAATCCCAAGCTATTAGCTCACAGAACCTGATGAGGGGCCCAATCCCATGAACCATGAGATCATGACCTGGGCTGAAATCAAGAGTTGGACACTCAACCAATGAGCCACCCAGGTGCCTCTGCAGTTGTTTTACTTTTAAAAGTAAAAGTTCATACGTTTTTTTAAAAAATTGAAAATTCAAAAGTTACTAGACAAGCCATTCATACAAAAGTATTTACAGAAGTAATGAGTGAAGTGATAACATTCCCAGTATAAAATGTCACACAACCAAATCACAACTTGTTTTTTTAATGATTCAAGTGTTTCAACCCATACAGTGTGGTGTGGTCAGCTTGAAAATAAAATCCATTTCCTGAATAATGTGTTGTCAGTCAGGGTCTTCTCTACACCACCAGCTCAAATAGTAGGAAAGCGGGCCATGGTGGCGATCCCACAGTGGTTGTCCCAGTCCTTGGCCATGAGTATGTAGCCATTTTTGCCCCAGTTTGCACCCCAGCTGAAAGTAGACAAGAGTTTACCATTTATTACAGAGGAAAAAACACATTTCTCTTCATGCACAATAACAACTGATACTTCGCAATGCCCCAGAGACCAGGAGAGATTCAGGAAGAATCAAGAGGCCATCCTTGTTTAGGGCTGAGTTCTAACCCAGCACCAAATTCTATCTCCAAACTTTTCACAAAACTGCAAAACGAGACACAAGAAAACTCTTGGGGTCCAATGTGTTTTAGATGCAGTGCTACGCAAACTATAACAAGACTCTTGAATCTTGAGGCAGTAGCTTAATGCTGGCATCAAATGAATATGTCTCGGTTCCCGCTAAGTGGGGTCAACACTTCTGGGGTTTCAGAAGTGAGCTCAAGGGTTTGATGACATGTGTCCAAAAACTGATTCCAGAAAGGATTTCCTCTTCAATTCCAAAGATAAATATTTTTGGCTTTTTATACCTGTTCTTGACAATCCAATAATTTTTGTTATCCAATTCTTCTCCTTTAAAGCCATAGCCAACCACCAGAACAGCATGATTCGGGTGTTTAGTGGTGCACTTTGGATCATAATAAATTCCTGGAAAAGTAGAATTCAATTCTGAGGTAGGACATGCAAGCAACACGATAACATCTAACAATAACCAAGTCACTGCAATAAAGGAAGCATCTCACAATTCAGGTGTAATATAAATCCAGATAAAATTTAGAAAGCAGATCTTTTTGTTTAGCTAGGCTTGGGATTTAGGCCCTCATCTAATACCAGCAGAAATACACATCATCACAATCTCTTTTGTAAACGGACAGTCAAGAGGCATAAAAGACCACTTGTTGAACCTTTGTCATTCTATTCCAGCATGTCAGCCTAGGGAAGCAACAGAAAAAACACAAAATCACTTGAAAGGAGGGGTTCTTTCCAGTGTCCTTTTCATTAGTAAAACTCTTTGGAAATCTTCAAGGTCTAACAGTAGGGAAAAACTAAAGTGACTTAAGCTATACCAATCAAAGTATGTAACCATTTAAATATATTTATGAGGGGCATCTGGGTGGCTCAGTCGGTTAAGTGTCCGACTTTGGCTCAGGTCATGATCTCATAGTTCATGGGTTTGAGCCCCCTGTCGGGCTCTGTGCTGACAGCTCAGAGCCTGGAGCCTGCTTCAGATTCTGTGTCACCCTCTCTCTCTGCTCCTCCCCTGCTCATGCTCTCTCTTGCTCTCACAATCAAAAAAAAAATAAACACTAAATAAATAAATAAATAAATAGATAGATAAATAAATAAACATATTTATGAAGTGCTTGAAATCACATGGGTCAAGTCATGACAACATGCTGAGCAACAGGCACAAAAATTACATGTGATGAATGAACAACTACATGAAACCCGCACCCTCCTGATTTGTACATACAAAAAGTCTATTTCACTGTATGTCACAGTGGCTCCCCATTTTTCCTGCCTACTTTCCTATGTAGACACATGCTGACCTTTTTTAAGGAACTTAAAAGAATTCAGGCTTGCATCTACAGTAGCAGCGATGGGTCCCACAGTTGCCACGGTCGTCATTAGGCCATCCTCCTTGTTTACGACACTCCAGAAGGCAGTCACGTTGGCAGCAATTCTCAGGCTTGTATTTGCAGGATTCGTTCTTTCAAAGGTAAAGAGGGAGAGACTTAATCACTACTGTGCACCTCCAGGGGAACAGGAGTGCAAGAGAATTTGCAGCTAAATGATTTCCAAGTCAAATTTGCTATAAAGTATCCAGGATGTAAAATTGGATTGATAGTTTTGAAGTTAAAAAAACAGGCAGGTATCTATTCAATGAGACATTCTTTTGGTCTACCTGTGCAATAAGTTTTTACTCTGGAGAGCTGTACTGGATATAATGGTATTCATGTTGCCGTGTAATATGGACATAGGAACAGCTATATTGTAATGAGACAATCAGGGAGCTGTGCTAGGCTAATACATTCTAAAGGCAGTACTGACCATTTGCAGATATACAGTCTATAATCAAATACAAGAATTCCAATGTTTGTATCTGTTTTTACTGAATATGCTCAACTTTGATAAATGATATGGAACACCACTTATGCGTGCATGGTATGGATAGGATTCCTCTGAGTCCAGGCCCCCATTTTCCTTAACATACTGGAAGGCTTTGTCCATTAGGCCACCAGAGCAGCCCTTATTGCCTTGAGGCCAAGAGCAGTCCACCAAGTTCTGCTCACTCAGTGAAACAAGTTTGCTAGTTTTCCGGAACATCTGTCCTTCAAGGGCACCAGTTGCACCAAAAGCCCAACAAGAACAACAGCTTCCCTGAAAACAAAATGCAAAAGCTCTTAGCCTCCAAAATCAACAGCAAGACTTTGCCAACACCCCATAGATCTGAAAGCTATTTCAAAACATAACAAACTACATATTGTGCCTCAATTTCCATAGCAAGAGCACTCATTCCTTTTGCCTTACTCTTGAGAGGGACCTGTTGAATATTGTTTCACCTGCTCCTTCACCGAAGTTACATAGCCTTTCTCTCTCCAGTCCACAGATGAGGGGATCTCAGCAAAGAGGGGTGCTCGGAAGACTTTCCCCTTCTTGAGTTTCTGGAATTTAAGGTCATTTAACACCTGCTTGAATTCTTCACTGGTCTTCAAGGAAAAGGAAACAGAATGTTCACAAGCATGGGATGTTTTGAAAA
>NC_043712.1:63634952-63636520 GCF_006229205.1 Suricata suricatta
CACAGAAAATGGAGGAGGAGTGGAGTCTGACAGGGGAGCCTGCGGGGTGGTCAGTGGAAGAAGCCACAGTGGCTCAGCGGGAGGAGACCAGCAAGACATCCCCCTCCAGGGTTACAACTGTTAGCAGTGTGTGACAGGCCTGAGTTCACAGGAGACCCCTGCAGATCCCCTTGAGTCATGTTGTTTCTACATGTCTCTTTATTGAGCACCTTCCTGTCAGGTGCCAGGGACATGTCTCTCCCCTCAAGCTGGCCCCAGTCTAGGGGGGCAGAGCATTCCAGCACACCCTGCAGTCTGGCGGGGTCATGATGGAGACCCCCACCTGGACTGGAACCTCCTGGTGAGCAACATTCTGGAAGAGAACTCAGCAGGACCGGTCCTCTGGATGCATGGAAGGTAAGAGACTAAAGCAGCAGGACCATCAAGAGTCGGGGAAAGAATCCCCCTGGAGCCTGCACCCCACACTCCAACAGGCCCCTGTTTTGAGCCACCAACAGACTTGGGGTGGAAAAGCAATGGGGCTGTGAGTCCAGTGGAGCCAGGGCGGCGAGAGCGATGCCTCCCTCACTGCGCAGGCGTCCAGCTGGGCTCTCTGGGTGCGCAGAGCTCCTGCCCACTGCATCCCATCTAAGTGCTCTTGCTGTGCTTGGAGTCAGTGTTCAGTGTCTGTGTCTTGCCAGGACATGGATCTGGGCCGGGTTCATACCTTCCTGTTCCCTGCACTGTGCTCAGCATGTGGGGGCCTCCATAAATGTGTGCTGATGAGTGAGTGAGCAAATGTGCAATAATCCTGCTTCTCCATGTAGGGCTGAGAGAGGACAGTGGGATGGCTATGATTTCCTCAGCCTGACCACAGCACTGTGTTTGTACTTCCTGATGCCCCTTCTGAGCATTTGGTGCCATCATGATGTCGTAAGGGAGCAGGACCCCTCCACACAGAGGAGCAGGTGTCCTTGGGCCTCCCTGACTGGCTGACCCTGGATCCCTTTTAGTTCGATGGCTTCATGGAGATTCCTCCACCCCGTTCCTTGTGCATTAAAATACCATGGACTCGGGCAAACCCCGGTGACAGAGAGCTTGCTGGTGGTTGTCAGGGGCCGGGCAGGGAGAGGGGGGACCGGTCATAGCTCCGGAGCTTCCCTAGGGGAGGGAAATGCTCTGGAGCCCAGAGCAGTGCTGGTTGTGCACATGGTACACGTAGTAGTAAAGCCTCAGGGCTTCGGTCCACTCTGAAATGGCTAAAATGGTCAGTTACTGTGGGGTGCATGTTACCTGAATTGTTTTTAGATATGGTGCGAGTGAATACGATGGGTGACATCGCTGACCAGGGTACCACTTCCAGGTATAAAGTAAGTAAGTCCCAGGATGTACTGTACAGGACGGGACCACAGTTCATGACACTCTACTGCATATTTGAAAGCTCCTAAGAGAGTAGCTCCTAAAGGTTCTTAACAACAAAAAGCACAGACAGGCAGAAGTTCTGAGCCTGGAGCAAAATTTAAAATCTGCTCAGGGCCTTGCGTTTTTCTGTGAGTAACACAACGCTCTGCCACCTGTGTTCAGGATAC
>NC_043712.1:63636620-63637898 GCF_006229205.1 Suricata suricatta
GGTCCCCGGCCCGACCACAGCACCGTGTTTGTACTTCCTGATGCCCCGTCTGAGCATTTGGTGCCATCATGGTGCCATGAGGGAGCAGGACCCCTCCACACGGAGGAGCAGGTGTCCTTGGGCCTCCCTGACTGGCTGACCCTGGATCCCTTTTAGTTCGATGGCTTCATGGGAGCTCCTCCACCCCGTTCCTTGTGCATTAAAATACTATGGACTCGGGCAAACCCCGGTGACAGAGAGCTTGCTGGTGGTTGTCAGGGGCCGGGCAGGGAGGGGAGGGGACTGGTTATAGCCCCAGAACTTCCCTAGGGGAGGGAAATGCTCTGGAACCCGGAGCAGTGCTGGTTGTGCACACGGTACACGCAGTAAAGCCTCAGGGCTTCGGTCCACTCTGAAATGGCTAAAATGGTCAGTTACTGTGGGGTACACGTTACGTGAATTGTTTATAGATATGGTGCGAGTGAATACGACGGGTGACATCGCTGACCAGGGTACCACTTCCAGGTATAAAGTAAGTCAGTCCCAGGATGTACTGTACAGGACGGGACCACAGTTCATGACACTCTACTGCATATTTGAAAGCTCCTAAGAGAGTAGCTCCTAAAGGTTTTTTTTTTTTTCTTAACTCTTTTTTAAAAACTTTATTGGATTTTTTAGTTTTGTTGGCTACATCATTTATTCTTAACATGCACAAGTGTTAGATTTTGTTAAAAGAGAATGCAAATAAAGCTGGACTCATTATACAGATACTACCTAAATTTAGTGAAAACAATTAACTTGCTTCATTCTCTCCTACACTATGGTAGAATATTTTTATTCTTTCAGTTTCCTTTTCTACTGATTTTTTCCCAAAATGCCCACAGCCTTTAGAACATCCTTTTTCCCCCCTCTTTTATGTAGTGGTTAAGTGACATACAAACAAACAAACAAACAAACAAAAATGTACTTTGACTTACAACTCTGCTCTTATCAAGTCCCCATTAACCTGATTCCTAGTGTCAGCCTAATGTGATGACATCAATGTCTTCTCAACAAAACCATATAAACAAGGGTTTTACTTACTTATTAAAAGTATATTTTTGATTTGTAAAAATTGGTTCCCGTATCCCATAATGTCCATCCATGTTCTATTTTAGGTTTGTTTTGTCTGTCAATCACCACAAAGATAAGTTCATCCTACAGGCTGCCCATGTCTAAAATGTCCAGAATTTCCAAACACTCTGAGGTGCATTAAATGTCTTTGTATGCAAAATTACTTTTTCTCAGGAAAGATGTTTT
>NC_043712.1:63637998-63640238 GCF_006229205.1 Suricata suricatta
GCTAAGTGGGGTAAACACTTCTGGGGTTTCAGAAGTGAGCTCAAGGGTTTGACGACATGTGTCCAAAAACTGATTCCAGAAAGGATTTCCTCTTCAATTCCAAAGATAAATATTTTTGGCTTTTATACCTGTTCTTGACAATCCAATAATTTTTGTTATCCAATTCTTCTCCTTTAAAGCCATAGCCAACCACCAGAACAGCATGATTCGGGTGTTTAGTGGTGCACTTTGGATCATAATAAATTCCTGGAAAAGTAGAATTCAATTCTGAGGTAGGACATTCAAGCAACACGATAACATCTAACAATAACCAAGTCACTGCACTAAAGGAGGCATCTCACAATTCAGGTGTAATACAAATCCAGATAAAATTACAAAGCAGATCTTTTTGTTTAGCTAGGCTTGGGATTTAGGCCCTCATCTAATACCAGCAGAAATACACATCATCACAATCTCTTTTGTAAAAGGACAGTCAAGAGGCATAAAAGATCTCTTGTTGAACCTTTGTCATTCTATTCCAGCATGTCAGCCTAGGGAAGCAACAGAAAAAACACAAAATCACTTGAAAGGAGGGGTTCTTTCCAGCGTCCTTTTCATTAGTAAAACTCTTTGGAAATCTTCAAGGTCTAACAGTAGGGAAAAACTAAAGTAACTTAAACTATACCAAGCAAAGTATGTAACCATTTAAATATATTTATGAGGGGCATCAGGGTGGCTCAGTCGGTTAAGTGTCCGACTTTGGCTCAGGTCATGATCTCATAGTTTATGGGTTTGAACCCCTGTAGGGCTCTGTGCTGACAGCTCAGAGCCTGGAGCCTGCTTCAGATTCTGTGTCACCCTCTCTCTCTGCTCCTCCCCTGCTAATGCTCTCTTGCTCTCACTATCAAAAAAAAATAAACACTAAATAAATAAATAAATAAATAGATAAATAAATAAACAAACATATTTATGAAGTGCTTGAAATCACATGGGTCAAGTCATGACAACATGCTGAGCAACAGGAACAAAAATTACATGTGATGAACAACTACATGAAACCCACACCCTCCTGATTTGTACATACAAAAAGTCTATTTCACTGTATGTCACAGTGGTTCCCCATTTTTCCTGCCTACTTTCCTATGTAGACACATGCTGACCTTTTTTTATAGAACTTGAAAGAATTCAGGCTTGCATCTACAGTAGTAGCGATGGGTGCCACAGTTGCCAAGTTGCCACGGTCGTCATTAGGCCATCCTCCTTGTTTACGACACTCCAGAAGGCAGTCACGTTGGCGGCAGAACTCTCAGGCTTGTATTTGCAGGATTCGTTCTTTCAAAGGTAAAGAGGGAGAGACTTAATCACTACTGTGTACCTCCAGGGGAACAGGAGTGCAAGAGAATTTGCAGCTAAATGATTTCCAAGTCAAGCTTGTTATAAAGTATCCAGGATGTAAAATTGGATTGATAGTTTTGAAGTTAAAAAAACAGGCAGGTATCTATTCAATGAGACATTCTTTTGGTCTACCTGTGCAATAAGTTTTTACTCTGGAGAGCTGTACTGGATATAATGGTATTCGGGTTGCCGTGTAACATGGACATAGGAACAGCTATATTGTAATGAGACAATCAGGGAGCTGTGCTAGGCTAATACATTCTAAAGGCAGTACTGACCATTTGCAGATATACAGTCTATAATCAAATACAAGAATTCCAATGTTTGTATCTGTTTTTACTGAATATGCTCAACTTTGATAAATGATATGGAACACCACTTATGCGTGCATGGTATGGATAGGATTCCTCTGAGTCCAGGCCCCCATTTTCCTTAACATACTGGAAGGCTTTGTCCATTAGGCCACCAGAGCAGCCCTTATTGCCTTGAGGCCAAGAGCAGTCCACCAAGTTCTGCTCACTCAGTGAAACAAGTTTGCCAGTTTTCCAGAACATCTGTCCTTCAAGGCCACCAGTTGCACTAAAAGCCCAACAAGAACAACAGCTTCCCTGAAAACAAAATGCAAAAGCTCTTAGCCTCCAAAATCAACAGCAAGACTTTGCCAACAGCCCATAGATCTGAAAGCTCTTTTAAAACATAACAAACCACATATTGTGCCTCAATTTCCATAGCAAGAACACTGATTCCTTTTGCCTTACTCTTGAGAGGGACCTGTTGAATATTGTTTTACCTGCTCCTTCACCGAAGTTACATAGCCTTTCTCTCTCCAGTCCACAGATGAGGGGATCTCAGCAAAGAGGGGTGCT
>NC_043712.1:63640338-63641532 GCF_006229205.1 Suricata suricatta
TCTCCTTTGGAGAATGAGGTCTTGGCCTGTTCTGGAACCTGAGTAGAGACTGAATATTTAACCACAGGTCATCAGTTTACAGTGTGACCTGAGCTGCCCATCATGCATGAATGTTATCTGATGAACAAAGCCATAAAGTTGGACATGGACATCAACACCCTTTCATCCAATGGAAGTGGTATATGAACAATTAGGCCCAAGTGGACCCTGAAGGCATGAGAAATTTACCCTAAGAGCACCCAAATGTCCACGGCCCTACCCTGCCTTCTTTGTCCAGCCTGCATCTCTGGCCTCACTGGGAGTTCTCTATTGACAGATAAGATTCAGGCCAGGTTTGCAGGTGGTTCTTCACAATGGGTTGGTTCACCTGAAGGTGCACAGCTGCAGCACTACAGTCTTACCTGGGGCATCTGTAAAAGACATTGGGGAAGACAGATTCTACCTAGAGGCACTACTTCCAGTTATAGACCTGGTGGTTCACTTTACTTGGAAGGAAATATGGCCAAATGTGTTATTATGTTCTGATTTGTGAGCTGTGTCCCGTGGTTTGGCAGGATGACTAAAGACCTGGAAAGACCATGATTGGATAAGTGGTTCCATGGAAATCTGGGGAGCAGCTGTGTGAACAAACCTTTCTTAATGGGTGAAGGTGTGAAGATATTTGTGTCCTGTGTGAATGGTCACTAAATGTGAACTCAGCAGAGGAGGATTTTAATAATCAATTGGGTAGGGTGAACTCATCAGAGGAAAATTTTAATAAACAAGTGGGTAGGGTCACCCATTCTGTGAATAATAGTCTCAGTCCTTTCCATAGCAACCCCAGCCATCATTGAAGAGAATCATAGACCAAGTGGCCATACTGGCTGTGGTGGAGATTTTGCATGGGCTCAGAAACATAGATTTCTTTCACAAGGACAAACTTGCTATGGCCACTGATGAGTGCCAAATCTTCTGGCAAGAAAGACTGACACTGAGTCTCTGATAAGACACCATTCTCCAGGGTGATCAGCCAGCTACCTGGTGGCAGGTTGATTATGTTGGAGCATTTCCATCATGGAAGAGACAGCATTTGTTCTTCCTGGGATAGACAGTCTGGATACAGATTTGCCTTCCCCACCTGCAATGCATTTGCCACAACTACCATCCATTCAGTGCAATTATGGCATCCTATACAGCATTATCATAATCAAGGAC
>NC_043712.1:63641632-63643273 GCF_006229205.1 Suricata suricatta
GTACAATTGTGCAGCTCAGTCACAGTTTCAGGTCAGTGGTGTCCAGGGGGCATGGAGTTGGATGGGAGGCTGTCCATTTAAGCCTGGTATTGTCCCTGCCAGCCCTGCACAGCCACCTGCTTGTCCTGCAATTCCCAGAGTCATCCTGTGGGCGGGGCCACTGTGGCCTGGAGCTGTGTGCAGCTGAGACATGTGATGCCTGGGTCCCTGATTGTCCCAGGGGATTTTGTGCCTGCTTTAGTGGCCCCAAGAGAGGGTAGCTGGGAGAGCAGTAACAACCCTATGGATCATCAGGCACCTCCCTGGAGACCCACATCAACTAATTACCATGCATTTATGCGTTGTCAGGTGGCTCATGAAAAGAACGTCACAGGGAGCCCCACCTGGGTTTTCAGTGTCACCCTGCCTGTCCTTTGCTCTGTTCTATTTTGGTGAAAATCTGGAGGGATGAGAACAGGATAATCTAATCTAGTGGTTCCTGTTTAGGCGGATCAGGGGTGGGGCAGGTGGAGGAGCAGGGCCCAGAGGGGCAGGTGTTATCACTGTGTCAGGATGGGATGCCCCTGGGTTATGGGAGAATCTGGAGAGGGCTGGCAGTCCCCCAAACAAGGGATGCGCTGGGCAAGGACCAAGTCCCTTCAGGGAAAAGGGTAGAAGGAAGGGCTGTCCAGGAAGGCGTGGCATTTTGTACTGTTCCTATTCTTCCTCTCCTAGGTAGGGATTCTTCTTCCCTTCAAGTCTTTTCAAAGCTTACAGAAAAGTTATTTCCAGAAAACTATGGTTTAATAAAAGCAGGGAAGGCAGAATTAGAAATAGCTTTCTCCTCTCTAGTCTCTGTTATGGATTATTATGTTCCTCACTATCTGACATGCTTTTCTTCAGATTTAGTTTTAAAAGTTTCAGAAAGACATTTATGTCAAGATAAAAGTATTTATCAGGAGACCGTGAACTTGCCTTCTAACAACTGGTTTTGCTCTCCTTATAAACAGGATTCCATATATCTAGACAGTAAGTGGTTCATGACCTCCTTCTCCAGACCTATGTCCATGAGACTCCCCAGTGATCTTTCTTACGTGTTGTCTTCAGCACCTCTCTGCTCTGGGACAGCAGTGGTCAAGGGAATCCATGCAGGGGCTCAGATTCAGGGCTGTGCCAGCTCAGGTCTCCTGTGGTTCTCCTGGTGTGGGGCCCCAGCAGGCTCCACAATGTCCTCAGCCACATTTCTTTGGTGACGACATAGGGCAATAATTTGATTTTCCTCAGAGGTTTCTTGTGAAGACTAACTGAGATAATGCATGTCAGGGATGAGCACAGAGTAGGGTTAATTTAATACTGCTTCTTTATGAGGTCACAGAATTCTTTCCAAAGGTCTTGCTTCATTCTGAAAATTTGAGAATTTGATGCATAAATAATTCCTACTGATTTCTTTATTTCCTGGGTGCCAGGTCACCAGATCAGTGAAATAAACCATAATGTATAGTGGTTAAGTAAGCCTATATGTTAAAACGTCAAGCTACATCTCATTAACATTCTTAATTATGCTCCCAAACTCATAAATGAGCCATACATCTCCCACTACATCCACATAACCTAAAATACATATCTTCTCACGTTTGAGCCATTATGCTAGAGGTTATATCA
>NC_043712.1:63643373-63644894 GCF_006229205.1 Suricata suricatta
GCCCATAGATCTGAAAGCTCTTTTAAAACATAACAAACCACATATTGTGCCTCAATTTCCATAGCAAGAACACTGATTCCTTTTGCCTTACTCTTGAGAGGGACCTGTTGAATATTGTTTTACCTGCTCCTTCACCGAAGTTACATAGCCTTTCTCTCTCCAGTCCACAGATGAGGGGATCTCAGCAAAGAGGGGTGCTTGGAAGACTTTCCCTTACTTGAGTTTCTGGAATTTAAGGTCATTTAACACCTGCTTGAATTCTTCACTGGTCTTCAAGGAAAAGGAAACAGAATGTTCACAAGCATGGGATGTTTTGAAAAAGTACTTAGAGGAAACATAAAATGTTCAGCAATCCGCACTACACTCACCATGTCACCAAAACCATTCATTGCCATTGTGAAGCTGTGTTTCCCTTGGCTGTGTTCCTGATTATGCTGTTCAATCATATGCATATTCCTTTCCCACACTTCTCTCCTCCATCCTTCTTCATCCTGAAGACAAATATATAACTTATCATCTTTATTTCTATTTAAAATCTCCTGACCTAGGACACCAGAGTGGCTGTCAGTTAAGCATCTGAATTAGGCTCAGGTCATGATCTCATGGTTCATGAGTTTGAGCCCATGCCAGGCTCTGTACTGATAACTCAGAGCCTGGAGCATGCTAAGGCTTCTGTGTCTTTCTCTCCCTCTGTTCTGCCCCTGCTCAATCTCTGTCTCTCTCTGTCTCAAAAATAAATAAATATTTTTTAAAAACCTATTGACCTTCACCTAGTGGATGTGCTCACAGAAAGGAGGAGAAACCATGGCCAGAGATGGCCTGATGCTTCTGGAGGATGTTCTCCAGCAACCACACAGCAGGACATATGTCCCTGTTGTGCACAGTCCCAGTGCCTTGTTTATTGACTTGGTATGAGCGGTCTCAGGATGTTACTCTCTGCTATGAACTCCCACCAGCATGGAATGTTCTCCACTGGGTTTATGCCGGAAAAGTTGAAAGTTACCAACCACACTATATAGTTTCCCCTAGGTTTCCTTCCACTGGGACCATTGTTCATCTAAGCTCTGATTGAGTTGCAGAGCAGCTGAGGCTATTCCCAGGCAAAGGGCAGCCAGGAAGGGAGAAAGATGCATGTTTTCAAACCTAGGAAAGGAAAAGAATGAGTTTATTATTAAAGCGAACCATCTAAAAAGCCATCCTTCCTTCTGAAATGCTAGAACCACTAAAGTAGAGCAAAAATATTGAATTTATCCTCCTGAGTGTTTACATGGGTGGTGGAGGAAGGCTGAGGACATGGGATGTGCCTAGGCTCCTGCTCCCTGCCGTGAGGCTCGCCTACTGCTTCCAGAACATGTAAATGGCAGGGCAGGGAGTGAGGGGCCCTGAGTCCTGGTGTGCTGGAATCAAGCTGCTATGTATGGAGGGGTCAGTCCCTGGAAGAGTGCCTCCTGGGGCCCCAAGGCTGCTGTCCCCAGTATTTTCAGAAGTGGCCCCACTCTTCATGCCTGTTCTGCGGATCTC
>NC_043712.1:63644994-63656519 GCF_006229205.1 Suricata suricatta
AGACTCTCTTAGTTTCCGATAGCTTTGCTCAAGACGCTGTGCGCTGCTGGAAATGAGCTGGGAGCTCCTACATTCTGAGCGCGTCCGGGCCTCCACCCGCCACCGACTCCTGGCTGAGGGTCCTGTCGGTGCGCGTCTTATTTCTTCCCTGTGGGGACCCGGGATTCGCGCAGTCCGTGCAGGGGGCGGGATGTACCGTGGAAATGCGGTCCGTGGTCCCGTTCCCAAAACCAGGTTCGAATTGCTCGGGCCCGGCGCAGTCGCTGCTCGGGTTGCTTCCGCCGCGGCGTGCGCTTCCCCAGCGCAGCCGCTTCTCGCAGCCACAGGCGCCTATGATTCCCCGCCGAGATGGCTTAGGGCTGGGGGCTATTCCTCCTCTTGCGCCACCCCGGTTCGGGATTCCGGCTGCCCAGCAGTTATCTATGGAGTGGGTTTCTGTCTCCACGCGCAGCCAAGCGTTCTATACCTCTTCCCCAGAAACAGTTCTATGAGCGCATTCCGACTCTGTCTCTTCCCTTTGTCTCCCGGGCGCCCGGCACTTGCCCCACGCTGGGCTGGGGATCTTACCTCCCCTGCCCGTCCGTGCTGGCCCGTCCTCGGATCTCCCCCGTTCGCCCCCACTCACTCAGGTATCTTTGAGGTTCTATTCCCTCTGGAGTTTGTATTTTCTCCTTCCACTCTCTCAGTTGAACATAATATCCCTCTCAGTTCGAAAATCGGTGCGGAGGGAGTTTACAGAGCTCCCTTCCTCTCCCCCATCTTGGCTCCACCCCCCTGGATCCTGGGTTCAAATCTCGATTCTGCTTCTTACTAGCCATGTATAACCTTGGAGAAGAGCTTCACCTCACAGAGTCTCCACTTTCTCATCAGTAAAAGGGGATTAGAAATAACCTACATCTGAGTGGTATTGTAAGGATGATAGAAGATACATTACATGGGGGTCAGCATACAATCCCTAGCATGTAGCAACTACCATGATTCTTAATGATGTTCTGGAATTTATTAGGGCCCTTAAACCATGACAACACCCCTGCTGGGGTCATGCTTTTAGATATATCACTGAAGATTACAGAATTATCAGACAACACAGAAAAAGAATAGAACATGTGACAAGGCCTTGAGGTTTGGGGAGGGCAAAGCACCTGAGGTCATAGAAGCAGCAAAAATGGACAGAGGATTAGCATTACGAGGTCGCAAATACTCACCTGGGGCCGTTCCAACACGTTGTCTCAGGTGTGCTCTATACTCCAGATTGGATGGAGAGTGAAGCACTAAGTTGCTCTTGGAGTCTCTCAATCAAATGGCTTCCATCATCATAGCTTTCTGTCCTGCATTTCTCTGCTTGTTGAGTCCCAGTGTGCATGACACACTGAAATAGATTACCTGTGGGCAGATTTTTGGGCAAAATGCAATGCTGAGTCCAGGCTTTGCCTTGCTGAACTTTGCTCGTCAGTGATCCATCTGGGAAACTGGTGTTCCTTCCCCTTTTTTCATGCACGTTGTCAGAAAATGAAAACCAAGTGAAAATGACTTCACAGGCTTCTAGTGGAGTTGGTCTACAATTTGTCTGGAAAAATGGACTTGCCAGAAGATTGAGTGAAGGATTACCTTAAAATTTCACTCTCTATGTCTTGGAAGTATCCATAATCTAATGGAAATACAGTGATTTACTCTAAAAGTAGAGTATATGAATGATTCATTACCAAGTAGAACAGTCAACCAAACCAGTCACACATTCCTTATGTCGTGCCCCTCTGGAGGGGACAGTATTGCAAGGTAGCTCTGACTTGTCTTATCCCATTAGAGCTTTCACAAGCAAGTTTGCAGTGTCCGTTTTGAAGGAGTCTCAGAAGGACCTTAGCCATTTACATCCCAGCAGTTTCTTCATTACTTTTTTCCTTTCCTTTCCTTTTGTTTCCTTTCGTTCTCTCTCTCTCTCTCTCTCTCTCTCTCTCTCTCTCTCTCTGTCTCTCTCCTTAAAAGACAAATAAGCAATCATTATGAAGACTTTAGAAAGTACAGATAAGCAAAATGGAAAAAACATGCATCTCAAATCCCAGTCTACTTTCTTGTAGCCTCTTGAAGCCCAGGGACAACAGTATATAGTAAACAAACAACCAATCAACCCCCCCAAAAACCACCCTCTCCATTGTTTGCCTTAATAACTCTTATTCTGATGAACAGATACATGAACTGAAGGTTGGATGGGCTTGGCAGCTTCCTCAGCTGGTGAGTAGGGGGACAGGGACTGATCTTAGGAGCTGTAACTCCACATAAGGCAGCACACAGGGCTGTACCAGATCCGGGATTGAAGGATGGCAAGTAGTATAGACCATTAAAGAGTATTGCAGACAATATCCAATGTTTTATGCTGTAGTCCTGGGGACAGCAACCCAGGATCACACTTCTCCCTGGGGCCCCACATCATTACCCCAGGCACAGTCACTAACCCTCTGCCACGGTGTCCATTCAACATTTCTGGAAAGTGCCTTCTGTGTTTGTGACTGTGCACTGACTCATGGGGAGACCCTCCCTTCTCCACCCAAGGAACTGCCACTCTCTTCTAGCAAAGGACCCCCTATTCCTGAGTTATTTCATCTAGAGCAGGTCCTGGAGTGCAGTTGTCAGATCTGAGGGGAGACTGTATCAGATGCTGAGAGGGGCCCTGTAAACACCTGTAGACCTGTGTCATGTGCGATGCAGGGCAGTGATACTGTAAAATGTCAGTGTTGTTTTCCTGTTTGTGTTCCATTTCTACGGACGGGTCCCCTCTACAGCCAGAAATATCCTTGTTTCATGGACAATGAGGATTTCAACAGCAGGAATGCAAAGAGGAAAAAGAGTCACTGTTCAACTGTTGACGTTCCAGTGAGAATTCCTGAGTTCACAAGGGTCCTGAAAGCTAAGCTCTGAAGACAAAACAACAAACAAACAAAAACCAAAAAATTTTCTAATCACAAGGAAACAGAATACCTCCTGAAAGGTGCCTGTCATCAAGGAATGAAGAGCCCTTTGCTTAGTGGAATGGGACAAGAGGGGAGATGGGTCTTCCCAGCAAGGGGAGAGGGTCAGGGGTTTTTAAAGACTGAGGTGTGTAGCCTGTTTGACTCATGTTATGTGAGGCTGGCCTAGAGGGGGTGTGCTCTGGAAGATTCCCGGGCACAGCCTGTGGCATGAAGGGGAGCAGGTTATGTGTCCTGTCATGACCCAGGGCTGCAGACAGAGATTGTTTTTAAACCTACAAGACCCTTGCAAAACCATAAGGAGAAGGAAAAGCTCCATGAATGAGAGACTAGATTTTGCATGGGTGGCTCTAAATCACCTTTGTTTTAAGAAGAATAAACAAATATGGTATTTCTCAATAGTGTGGAGAGTAATTATGCCTCAAGTCTGGGTTACATACATGAAAAAGGCTAGTTAGTTCACAGTAAATGGAAGGGAGTGGCAAGGGGTTGATGCATTCTGGGGAACTGAAGTTTATACCCCTCCTTAGGCTCATCCTAGAATTCCAGTGGATTCACCTTCACTTCCAGTTCTACTCAGATACCAACAAGGATTAAGGTTAACACACATGAAAAGAACATGCCAGAGTCTCTCTATTAGGTTAGGACATTTTGGCTTCACCAGCCATGTGTGCTCAGATTTTGGTTTCTCAGTCCTAGCTGGGAACTCCTTCTCCACGCTCCGCTCTCCTCCACCCTGAGTTGTGTGCATTCCTGTTGCAAATGTCAACTGTTCTAAGTCTATGACCCACGATTCACATAGTGGAGGCTCAGTGAGCTCAGAGGAACCCAAGCAGTCTGGGCACAAATCCAACACAGATGTGCCAAATGGTGTTACTAGAAAGGTCAGGCTTGGTGCCAAGGATCACCTGGACAGGAGGAGATCCTGTCCCAGCACACAGGGCTTGGGTTGAGTGCAGGTGAATTGTGGGCCCATGGCCCCTCCTCTAGGCACCTTACAGCAGTCTACATGGCATGTAAGCATTTGCAGGTAAGATACACACCTTGCCCCACTCCTGCTAGCTCAGAGCTCATGATGGAAGATAGTTGCAGCAGGCAGAAGAGAATATCCAAGGGGAAGGAGAAAATCTGGAACACGTGGTCTTAAAAGTACCTGTTTCTCTGATTATAAAAATGGGACACTTGGCAAACAGAAAGGTAAGAAAGAAAACAAAATGAATCAATTCTCAATGGCAACATATCCCATATTTCAGTGCATTTCTTTGCAGAACGTTAGTCCAAGTCTGACAAAATCTATTGGGGTTTGAAAGAATGAGTTTGTCCACTCCCTGTGCGGTGAAACCTGGGTTCGGAACTACCATTGTTAGGAACAGACTTGTCTAGTGCTCCATGGGCTCATGGTTGCCAAGAGCAGAGCAGATTGCTAAATATCAGGTATTTTTATAGCTCACTGAGTTTCCATTGTGATAATAAGAGATTAGAATAGACTTTGTTATACAGTCATAAAAGAATAATTTCACAGGAAACAATAAAATCATACTTTGAAAACATTTTTGCTAACTGCTGACCCCTAGTGGTGAAACATGACAGGCCTGATAGAGAAGTCACCTTTACACACAACAGGAGACACTTCCTCCCATGTGCTCCTTCCTCTCTGGGGACAGCAGGCAGCAGCCCCTGAAGGGTTGCTCCTAGACATTTGCTCCTCCTCTACCCTGGGTATTCCCTTCCTACTTCAGCCCCACAGTGTGGCCAGCGACAGCTACTCAGCTGGCCTGGGTCCTTAGCTCAGAAGTCTGACCTTGGGGAGATGAGACACCTTGCATCCAGGGGGTCTGGACAGGGTAGAGGTGGGGGTGGCCCAGGCCAGAGCTCCTGGGGGAAGGAAGAGCCAGGACTGGCCTGAACTGGGCAAGGTTTTCTGTCACCCAGTTCACCACCAAGTGATTCAGGGGCAGCCGTGTACTGGAGCCTCTGGTTCCTCCCACAGAGTCCACCACGTGTGTCTCTTCCCACCTGCATGTTCAGTGCCCTCACACTGCAGGCTTGAAATCAGCCCTGTTGGCAGTATTTACACCGCAGGAAACAGCCAGCCCTGCAACTCAAGGCTTGTTTGCCCCCAGCGAGCTGGTGAAGCAGCCCACCTCTGCTCTGGGGACTCAGGAGCCCTACAGCCACAGCTTGGGTTGTGGGAACCACCGTCTTACAAAAGGAGCAGCCCCTCTGACTCTGCTCTGTGCATTTCCCTCCCACCCCTCAGCTTCCCCGACACCTGCCCACCCCCCAATACTGAACAGGCCAGTGCAGCCCCCCAGACCTGTTCAAGAACTGTGCTGTTGCTTAGTCAGACCAATTCTGCCTCCCCAGGAAGTAAGGAGAGCTTGTTAAATGGTAGGGAGAGAGTGCAGGTAGATTTCACATATGCACCTTTCTTTTAATATCACTGCACGTCCCTTTCTGATCTGACTTGAGCATCTTAGTTTCAGGGGTTTGAGGAAATGGCTTATTTTTATTTAATTTGATTGTTTTCTTTTTTTAATTAAAAATTTTTTAATAGTTTATTGTCAAATTGGTTTCCATATAATACCCAGGGCTCTTCCCCACAAGTGCCCTCCTCCATTACCACCACCCCCTTTCCCCCTTCGCCTCCCCCTTCAACCCTAGATTTGTTTTCAGTATTCAATAGTCTCTCAGGTTTTGCATCCCTCTCTCCCCAACTCCCATTCTACCTTCCCCTCCCCATGGTCCTCCATTAGATTTCTCCTGTTCTCCTGTTAGACCTATGAGTGCAAACATATGGTATCTGTCCTGTCTGCCTGACTTATTTCGCTTAGTATGACACCCTCAAGGTCCATCCACTCTGCTACAAGTGGCCAGATTTCATTCTTTCTCATTGCCATGTAGTACTCCATTACATATATATACCACATCTTCTTAGATTGTCTTCTAATCAGATATTTCATAAACATATTAAAGTAGTTATTGTCTGACCCTAAAACAACACAGTGAAGGGAGGTGCCCAGGAACATACTGGAAAAGAGGACAAAGTTGGGAGTTAGCCCACAATTAAAAAGCCACCACAGATAAACTGCATTTGCAGAGTTGCAGCTCCTTCCCTGCTGGGTCTAAATGCATCCTGCCTTGTGCAGAGAGCCTTGCCATTTCCCCACTCTCCTGTCTGGTGTTCCCGGGTTCTGACAGTGCTTCCCAGTCAATATGCTGAAGTTCAGTCATTTTTGCAAGGAAGAAATGCAGCTACATTGTCAGGGAGAAATGTTCTGGAAGACGAATGTAGAACCCAAGATTCACCTGGGCTCCAAAGAACAATGCAGTTCCCAAATCATATTCACTTAAAAGATATTTCCCTTATTATTTTCATTACTTTTTTTCCCCTCTTCTTTGTTTGGTGGTGGGGGTGGTTATGTTTAAATGAAGCTGCTTTTACAGCACCAAAGACTTTATCATCCATTTCCTATATAAAAGGTAGCTACGTTTTTGCATGGACCTCAAGCATATTGTAGTATAGAGGTGGAATTTAAGGAAAGGCATTAAGCAGGCTGTGTTCTAGCTTATGGGCAAGTAATAAATTGTATCATGTATCTTGAATGTATCATAGATAAGCTGCTCTATAATGATCACCACTTCAGATAGCTGTGAAATTAGGTGATTAACTAGTTGTTACATAACCTTTTAATTTCTGTATAAGTCTAATTACATGAAATAGAAGTTGGGGTTTTGATTTTTTACTTTGCTTCTCTGTTTGGAGTGTAATTGTAACTACTGTAGTGTAAATGATGGAAAATAATTGCATATGTTAAAAAATAAATAAATAAACAGAAAAAAAAGGAATGCACTTACAAAAAAAATAAATAAAAGCAAAAAAAAAAAAGATATTCACAGTGTCTAGATATGCCAACACCTGTTCTAGGCACAGGGAGACCACAGTGCACAAGTGGCAAGACTCAGGCTATAAACAAATAAGGAAAATGTCAGTCAGTGGTTGGCAAACAACAGCCTAGCAGCCACTACATGTCTTTGTAAATAAACTTCATTGGAACAAATCACCACTGTTATTTCCTCTGGTCTCTGACTGGTATAGGGACACGTGGCTGTCACGAGAGAAAACACCTGGTCTATTACAGAAAGGACTGCTGGCCTGGTGTAACTGCAGGAATTCAAACAGGGCGAAATGAGAGAAAGGGGGTGGGGGCCCCGTTCCACTGACTGCTCAGGGGACCCCTCTCTGGCCATGACATTTAAACCAATACTATTATAACTTAAAAAAAAAAATAAACCAATACAAGAGGGACAAGAAAGGGAGGCAGCAGCAGAGGAGGGGCTGAGGGAACAGTGAGTGCAAAGGGCCTGGGGCAGGAGAGGGCTGGGTGTGTCACAGGAAACACACCAAAAGGAAGGGGGATGCATCTGGCACCAGGGTCTGAGCCTGATGGTCTGGGGGAGAATGTGCCTGAGGGGATCTGATCAGAGAGGTAAGTGGCCTTACAAACCTAGATCAGGAGATTGGGTTTGGTCCAGGTGTGTTCAGCAGGTGGGAGCCAGATCTGACTCACTTTCGGAATTTCTCTCAGACTACCTGGAGAGACCAGGTAGAAGGTCATCTCTGAGATATGATAGACTTTGGGTGGGATTGTCAGGCTCAGTTAGCATGTGAGCCTTTGGCAGGAATGCAAACAGAGGCCCCCATCCCTGGGTAAATACTTAAAGGATAAAGTTAAATCAAACAAACAGGGAAATAGCACATGTCCTGCCTCCTACTTATGCAAACACACTGCTCTGACCACCTGGTAGGAGGGACTGGTTAGCATTCAGATTCCTAGAGTTCCCTGCTGCTTCCCCTCACCCTCCCTCCCAGCCCTGCCCACCAGCTCTTCACAAGCCTGGCAGCCTCACCTGTAAGAGGCCCATAGCCATGGACACCCCAGCCTCACCTCTGCATCCAGCCACACCAGCCTGCCTGTGGGGGGCGGGGCAGGGGAGGAGGGCACACAGGAGAATACTGCAAGGCAGGAGCCAAAATTTAGGAAGCCCATGGCCCCTGCTCTTCTCTCCCAGGTGTTAGTGCAGGACAGCCTCACTTTCTTAAATTTGGGCCTCATTTACCTGTTATTACTTCCTGGCCGGATCTTCATGTTCAAATTATACAGGTTGTTCATGTAAATGCTGAAAGCTAGAAAATGAACTTAACTAAAGCACCTGAGACTGGCAGTAAGGCCCACTTTTCACCTACTTTCTAGGTTCTATAGTCAGGTGCTGAAGGTCAGACATTCCTATACAATGTTCTTCATGGGTGTATCCTAGATGTCCTCCGGACATCAACAGATTTTTAAAATTATAATGGTTTTCGCCTCTGTTTAAAAATGTCCTACAAAAGGGAAAGTTTGACTTCTTTTTTGCCAATTCTGATACCTTTTATTTCCTTTTGTTGTCTGATTGCTGATGCTAGGACTTCCAGCACTATGTTAAACAACAGTGGTGAGAGTGGACACCCCTTTCGTGATGCTGATCTCAGGGGGAAATATTTTCCCCATTGAGGATGATATTAGCTGTGCGGTTTTCAAAAACTACTTTTATAATGTTTAGGTAAGTTCCTTCTATTCCAACTTTCTCAAGGGTTTTTATTATGAAAGGGTGCTGTATTTTGTCAAATGCTTTTTCTGCATCTATTGACAGGATCATATGGTTTTTATCTTTTCTTTTGTTAATGTGACGTATCAAGTTGATGGATTTGCGAATATTGAACCAGCCCTGTAACCCAGAAATGAATCCCACTTGATCATGATGGGTAATTTTTTTAATACGCTCTTGAATTCAATTTGCCAGTATCTTGTTGAGTATTTTTGCATCTGTATTCATTAAGGACATTAGTCTGTAGTTCTCTTTTCTTGCTGGGTCTCTGTCTGGTTGGGTATCAAGGTGATGCTGGCTTTGTAGAATGAGTTTGGAAGTTTTCCTTCTATTTCTATTTTTTGGACTAGTTTGAAAAGAATGAGTATGAGCTCTGCTTTAAAAGTCTGGTAGAATTCCCTGGGAAGCCATCTGGCCCGGGGCTCTTATTCATTGGGAGATTTTTGATAACGGATTCAATTTCTTCACTGGTTATCGGTCTATTCATGCTTTCTCTCTTCCTGTTTAGTTTTGGTAGTGCGTGTGCATTTAGGAATTTGTCCATTTCTTCTGTGTTGTCCAGTTTATTGGCATATAGATTTTCATAGTAATCTCTAATGATCGCTTGCATTTCTAAGGGATTAGTTTTAATAGATCAATTTTCATTCATGATTTTGTCTATCTGGGTGCTCTCTTTTTTCTTTCTGAGGAGCCTGGCTAGAGGTTTATCAGTTCTGTTTATTTTTTCCAAGAACCCACTCTTGGTTTCATTGATCTGTTCGACTGTTTTTTTGCAGATGACATGATACTCTACATGTAAAACGCAATTGACTCCACCAGAAGCCTTCAAGAACTGATCAATGTATTCAGTAAAGTTGCAGGGTACAAAATCAATGTACAGTAATCGGCTGCATTTTTATACACCAATAATGAAGAAGCAGAAAGAGAAATGAAGAAACTGATCCCATTCGCGATTGCATGAAAAACCATAAAATACCTAGATGTAAACCTAACCAAGGATATAAAAGACCTATATGATGAAAATTATAGAAAACTTATGAAAGATTTGAAGAAGACACCAAGAAATGAAAAAACATTCCATGCTCATGGATCAGAAGAATAAACATTGTGAAAATGTCATTACTACCCAAAGCAATCTACACATTCAATGCAATCCCCACCAAAATTGCACCAGCGTTCTTCTCTAAGCTAGAAAAAGCTATCCTCAAATTCGAATGGAACCACAAAAGACCCCGAATAGCCCAAGTAACATTGAAGAAGAAAACCAAAATGGGAGACATCACAATCCCAGACTTTAGCCTCTACTACAAAGCTGTCATCATCAAGACAGTATGGTATTGGCACAAAAACAGACACATAGACCAATGGAATAGAAGAGAGAACCCAGAACTGGGCCCGCAAATGTACGGCCAATTATTTTTGACAAAGCAGGAAAGAGTATCCAATGGAAAAAAGACTGCCTCTTTAGCAGGTGGTGCTGGGAGAACGGGACAGCAACATGCAGAAGAATGAATCTAGACCACTTTCTTACACCATACACAAAAATTAACTCAAAATGGCTGAAGGACCTGAATGTGAGACAGGAAACCATCAAAACCCTGGAGGAGAAAGTAGGAAGCAACCTCCTTGACCTCAACCACAGCAATTTCCTACTCGACACATCCCCAAAGGCAAGGGAATCAAGAACAAAAATGAACTCTTGGGACCTCCTCAAGATAAAAAGCTTCTGCGCTGCAAATGAAACAACCAAGAAACCTAATAGGCAACCATCAGTATGGGAAAAGATAGTTGCAAGTGACATTTTAGATAAAGGGCTAGTATCCAAACTCTACAAGGAACTCACCAAACTCCACCCCTAAAAAACAAAGAACACAGAGAAGAAATGGAGAGAAGACATGAATAGACACTTCTACAAAGAAGACATCCAGATGGGCTACAGGCATATGAAACGATGCTCAACATCACTCATCATCAGGGAAATACAAATCAAAACCACACTGAGATACCACCTCATACCAGTTAGAGTGGTTAAAAGGAACAAATCAAGAGACTATAGATGCCGGCAAGGATGTGGAGAGACGGGCACCTTCCTACACTGTTGTTGGGAATGTAAAATGGTGCAGCCACTCAGTGTGGAGGTTCCTCAGAAAACTATCCATAGAACTCCCCTATGACCCATCAGTAGCACTGCTAGGGATTTACCCAAGGAATACAGAAGTGCTGAAGAGTAGGGGCACATGTACCCCAATGTTCATAACAGCACTGTCAACCATAGCCAAATCATAGGAAAAGCCTAAATGCCCATCACCTGGTGAGTGGATCAAGAAGATGTGGTATATACACACAATGGAGTACTACATGGCAATGAGAAAGAATGACATATGGCCATTTGTAGGAAAGTGGACGGACCTTGAGGGTGTCATGCTAAGCGAAATAAGTCAGGCAGAGAAGGACAGATACCATATGTTTGCACTCATAGGTCTAACAGGAAATTTTCAGAATGATCTAGCTTCAAGAAAAGCAAGCAGTTAGTAGTGCTTAAGAAAAATTGATTCAGTATCAAATGGATAATTGATACCTGTCACAACACAGCATTTTATATACTGTTACGTGAAACTGCAATACAATCTAAGTATTTTGGGAGTGTTTGCTGTATAATTGGATTTAATGAAATGTTTAGAGGTGCAGTAGGCAGGACTTTGAGTAGATAAAGAAATTGCAAAATGCTTATTGATTTATGATGTGGTTTCATCTTAGCTTGGGCAAAGCATGCAGTATTTAATACATAGTAGCAGAATATTTACTATTGAAGCTTGAAAAGATGTGAGTTCTTTGTGTGCAATCTTTCATTTATGCATGTGAGAGGGTTTTCGTTTTTTTAATATTTTTACATTGTAGTACTTGTTTTGCTTGTTG
>NC_043712.1:63656619-63660480 GCF_006229205.1 Suricata suricatta
TGAAATCTGGCCATTTGTAGCAAAGTGGATGGACCTCGAGGGTGTCATGCTAAACAAAATAAGTCAGGCAGAGAAGGACAGATACCATATGTTTGCACTCATAGGTCTAACAGGAGAAAAGGAGAAACCTAATGGAGGGCCAGGGGGAGGGGAAGAGGGAAAGAGAGTTGGGAGGAGAGAGGGACGCAAAACCTGAGAGACTACTGAATACTGAAAGCAAACTGTGGGTTGAAGAGGGAGAAGGAGCGGGGAAAGAGGTGGTGGTGATGGTGGAGGGCACTTGTGGGTAAGATCCCTGGGTGTTATATGGAAATCAGTTTGACAATAAACTATTTAAAAAAAAATGTCCTACAAGAAAGGTGTCTGGGTGGTTCGGTCAGTTGTGTTCAACTCCTGGCTTTGGCTCAGGTCATGGTTTGTGAGTTTGAGCCCCTTAGCGGGCTCTATGCTGACAGAACCTCTTGGATTCTCTCCCTTCACTCTCTGCCCCTCCCCTGATAGAGGTCTTTCGTTTGTGCGCGTTCTCTCTCTCAAAATAAAGAAATAAATTAACAAAAATAGTAAATAAAATCTAATAGATGTAGAGAGAAATTAGAATACTGACTATTAATGACTATTCACTACCCTCTGCCCCACCTCCAACCCCCCTTCACAGAGGAAACAGGACCAAAATTGCTCTAGGTCCTCCTACAAAAGATCTGCAAAAGGTCAATATTCAGAGCTAATAGAAGCCATGTTTCAGGTGTATACCCAGAAAGAAGGCTTTTACAAAATGCTTCACACAGACTTTACAAAGGTATAGATCTTTTGACTCTCATTTCAGTGAAAATTCTTTCTGACATAAACATAAAAGCAGGAACATTTAGTTAAAAAGATGGGCCAACCCCTTGATATTCAATGTACATTATTTTCTCTCTTCTAACAATTATAAATCTTGTCTTAAAATGTAAAGATAGCCCAGGTTCATCTGAGACTGGGGGTATGGAGTGGGGGGAAGAGGAAAAGTGGCCTTTCAAAAAAATTTTACTTACTCCATTGTTTAATTTAGAGACCTTTTTAAAATACAAACATCTTAAAGGGCTCTTGTGCCCCAAATCTTACCACCTCCGATATGGTAAGCTATGCTAGTAATTTCTACCTTGGAGAAAATTTAAAACAGTCTCTCTGCAACTTTGTGATATAAATTTTCTACCCCCTTCTTCTCCAAGACCTAAAAGTCATTCTTTGAAATGCAAACACTGGAGAAAAGAGTGTCATCAGGAAAAAAAAAAAAGGAGATATTTGGAAAATGGACTTTGATGTCCTCTCCTGAAAAATTACTATTGTTCTTCCTATTTTATCTGTGTATATGTCCACATATGTTGTAAATGTGGAATAATTTCCATTCCCCCAGATGCTAGTGCTAACAGTAAGCTGTGAAAGAGCTCTATTTAGTTAAAGGCAAGTGCTTGAAAAAATTGGGCATTCTAAAACTCAGAAAGATAGAAACCACCTGAAATGTTTTACGTTCATGTGATCTGGGAAAATATTTGATACTAAAGGTAATTTAAGGTTATTGGTTTAATTAAAATCGACATGTCTTTAGAATTGTCAGCATTAAGTATGAGACTTTAATTATTGTGTGTTTGCTAAAATTCAAATAAGTTCAGGCTAGATCTATTGCAAAATTAGTCCAAAAATGGTATTAGGATGGACTTGTGTATTTTTTATTAGAGAAAAAAAGTGGATTTTCTCTTAACTTGAGGCTGATTGTTTGGGCACATAAACAAACAGACAAAAGCAAAAACTTTGGACAATACCTGAAAATTAGAATTAAAGTTGTAAAAGATTTATGGATAAGGAATCTTTGGAGAGGAGTGTTATGTTTGGTCAGTACTAACTAAAATTAAAACATACTTGGGGCACCTGGGTGGCTCCGTCTGTGATGTGCTGGACTCTTCAGGCCATGATCTCACCGTTTAGGAGATGGAGCCCCACATCTGGCTCTGTGCTGACAGATTCTTTCTCTCCTTCTCTCTCTGCCCCTCGCCAATTTGTTCTCTTTCTCTCTCTCTCTCTCTCTCTCTCTCTCTCTCCCCCAAAAAATAAATATTAAAAAGGATTTTAAAAAATACAATTAAGAAACATTTAAGTAAGAAGAAAAATTTTTGAGAGAGAATGTTTGTGAGAAGCAGAGAGGGAGAAGGAAACAGAGAGGGGTGGAAACAGAAAGAGAGAGAGATAGAGAATACCAAGCAAGCTTCACAGAGCTGCAGAGCTGGACTTGGGACTTGATCCCACAATGCTGGGATCATGACCTGAGACAAAATCAAGAGTAGGCAACTCAGCTGATGGAACTACCCAGGCGCCCCAGATATGAATTTTGATTTAAAAAAAATTATGCTTTTTAAAGTTATTTTTGATAGACAGAGAGAGACAGCGTGAGCAGGGAAGGGTCAGAGAGGGAGATACAGAATCTGAAGACAGGCTCCAGGCTCTGAGCTAACTGTCAACACAGAGCCCAATGTGGGGCTGGAACCCATGAAGTGTGAGATCATGACCTGAGCCGAAGTCTGATGCTTAACCGACTGAGCCAGCCAGGAGCCCCAAATTTTGATATTAAGTACCCTGCTGCAGGGTACTTTAGCTCAAGCCATGATCGTATGTTTTACAAGTCCAAGTCCCCCATCGGGCTCTGCACTGTCAGTGGGATTCTCCCTCTCTCTCTTCACCCCTCCCCACTTGTGTGTGGGCGTGCTCTCTCTCTCCCTCGCTCTCAAAATAAATAAATAAACTATATTTAATATATATAAAAAAAGGAAACAGCACTCTGGTGGAAAATTTGTTTTCTCTTTGTTAAAAGAATAAAGTTTTCTTGAACTAATGGTTGGCTGTTAATTAAAAATTGCAAACAAAGGTTTTTCTTTACCTTTAAATTTATCTACCCACCACGCCCAAAAAGAAAGGATCCATATAATTGTGAAAATAATTTTCTATGTCTATATGGTTTTTGAAACCTTAAGAAAACAGAGTCTTCTACTAAAAGCACTAAATTTTGCTCATAACTAAATAACCTTTGACTTTTTTTGCCTTTGACATCTTTTATTCTCACTTTGGTTAGATGGAATAACCATTGTCACATAATGATCTACGATCACACTCAAATGTTCCAACCTTTTGATATATATATTTACATACTTCCCAAAATAAAATTCTGAAATGAAGTCTTTTGTCCAGAGTCTAACTGAAAATTTCCAGACAGTATCTGGAACATTTCAAAGATTTTCTGAGAAATTAAACTAGTTAGAAATTTTGGTGTGTTAAAAATGACATAAATTGAAGCATTGTCAAGTAAGTGATGTTAAATCCTGTTAGATTATAATTGTGTAGAGATGTTATTAAAATAAGTATTTCAAAAAACGTATAAAGCCCGAGGTATCTGATGTGCAGGTCTCTTATTGGACTGAAGTGCTCTGTGTCACAGAAACAACCAAACGTCCTTGTCTATTGCATTGTCAGGAACTCTCACCAGCTCTTTAACAATGGCCGTTTTTCAGCCTCTTTTCGTTTGCAGATATTTGTACTTGTACTCAGATACTTTTATAAAAGCTTCCTGCCCATGTGTTTCATCTTCCGTGAGGCTCATGAAAAAACAAACAAACAAACAAACAAACAAAAACAAAAACAGAAACAAAACCTCTGAGTGCAGATTTCTGATAACCTTAAGGTCATAAAACCAAGCAATGTAAAAATACCCAGAACTAGTGGAAAAACTGGATTCAAGCTAAACAAGACTTAATAACATGGGACTGAATGAATCAAGGAGGATTGGTAGCATTTTTAGGACTTTATGCTCATATAAAAATCTGTTTTGTTTTTCCA
>NC_043712.1:63660580-63663998 GCF_006229205.1 Suricata suricatta
TGAAACTACTTTTTCCTCTTCCTTTCCCCCATGGTCTTCTTGTTAAGTCTCTCAAGTTCCATATATGAGTGAAAACATATGCTATCTGTCTTTCTCTGACTGACTTATTTCACTTATCATAATACCCTCCAACTCCATTTGCATTGATGCAAATGGCAGGATTTCATTATTCTCATTGCTGAGTAGTATTCCATGGTATGTATAACCCACATCTTTATCCATTCATCAGTTGATGGACATTTAGGCTCTTTCCATAATTTGGCTTTTGTTGAAAGCAATTATAAACATTGGGGTACATGTACACCAATGAATCAGCACTCCTGTGGCTTTTGGCTAAATACCTAGTAGTGCTATTGCTGGGTCATAGGGTAATTCTATTTTTAATGTTTTGAGGAACCTCCACACTGTCTCCAGAGCAGCTGTATCAGTTTGCATTCTCACCAACAGTTCAAGAGCGTTCCCATTTCTCCACATTCATGCCAGATTCTGTTGTTTCCTACTTGTTGATTTTAGCCTCTCTGATGGGTGTGAGGTGGTATCTCAATGTGGTTTTGATTTGTATTTTCTTGATGATGAGTGATGTTGAAGATTTTTTCATGTGTCTCTTGGCCATCTAGATGTCTTCTGTCTGTTCATGTCTTCTGCCCATTACTTCTCTGGTTTTCATTTGTTTTTTTTTTAAATAATTTTTTAATGTTTTTATTTATTTTTGAGAGAGAGAAAAAGAGAGAGAAAGAGAGGGAGAGAGAGAGCGTGAGCAGAGGAGAGTCAGAGAGAGAGGGAGACAAAGAATCTGAAGACAGGCTCCAGGCTCTGAGCTAGCTGTCAGCACAGAGCCTGATGCGGGGCTCGAACCCACGAACCGTGATATCATGACCTGAGCAGAAGCCAGACGCTTAACCGACTGAGCCACACAGGTGCCCCTGGATTATTTGTTTTTAAGGTGTTGAGTTTGGTAAGTTCTTTATAGATTTTGGATATTAATCCTTTATCTGATATATCATTTGCAACACTCTTCTATTCTTTCAGTTGCCTTTTAGCTTTGTTGACTGTTTCTTTTGCAGCGCAGAAGATTTTTATTTTGATGAGGTCCCAATAGTTCATTTTTGCTTTTATTTTCCTTGCCTTTGGGCATATCAAGAAAGAAATTGCTGCAGCAGAGGTCAAAGAAGTTTTTGCCTGTTTCCTCCTCTAGGGTTTTGATGGTTTCCCATCTTTCATTTAGGTCTCTCATCCATTTTGAGTTTATTTTTGTGTATGGTGTAAGAAAGCAATAAAGACCAATTCTTAAACTGTCTCAAGACTATATTAGCTGGGATCATTCTTCCAGATATCCCAAACACATGATATAATGGTTTTTTATTATTACTTCCCCAGTGATATCTCCAGAAGTCAGATTGTCAGTAAAAACTCCACATCTACAGGCAGCAATGGAGACTCTCATCTCCAAGGGCCTGTCAAACAGGCTCTGTCACCTTCCAAGATACTGGAAATGGATCCTACAGTGAAGGAGGGGACTGGGGGCAGTCAGATGTGTCATCAAGTCGCCAGAGGATGGAATGGTGGTAGCACAGGGTGACATGGTCCCCAGAGCAAGTTTCTCCACAGGTTTGTAATGTCATAAGTATCTGCTACCCCTGCTGAGTATCAGGTTTTTGAAGTCATGTGGTTCTGACCTGAAATATGTGCCCTTGGCAGGAATGCTTCCTGGAGTTTGAGGAAAAGGTGGTAAAAATGGAAAGCTGTGAGCAAGGTCAGGGCCAAACAGCACTGCGTCTTGAGATTTGAGGCCAGATTTGTCCTGGGTATTCTATGCCGTGTAGACAAATCCCTGAGACCTAAAATCCTCCAAGGAGGGGAGGACAATCTGCCATACTTAGGATACAAATTCCAAAGTGAATCTCATTCCAAATCACCCTCACAAACACCTTGAGAATGCTTGAACAGACGTTCAAGTATTTTCTGACCTAGTCAAGTTGAGACATAAATTTAACGATTATAATTCAAGTCCTTGTCCACTTGGAATACTCACACATCTCAAACCATACTTCATCTCCAGATAAAGACAATGACAAGGTCATAATTCTTCCTAAAAGGATCCAACTAAGCTAATGCAATAAAAAATGCATTAATGTCCTTCCCCACAGAAGAAATAAGGTTCTTGAGTGGTATTTACTCTTGTTCTTGGTACCCCCAAACTAAAATACTGTGATGTAAAATCAACAATACCTAAATACTATGACACAAAATCAGCACATCTTATGTCACATGATAAAGGAATAAGAAAGGGAAAAAGACAAAGATATTTTATGCACATAAATATATACATGTGTATTCATGACAAAATAGAAAGGAAATGTTCATGGCAATGACAACCCTCATTCTGGAAGTGGAGTACCACAAGGTACTCCATATCTAGTCTTTATAACTACATACGCTCTGTCCCTTTCCCAGATACTGGAGATGGCCCTCAGCAAGCACCTTGGCCCTCAGCAAGCACCTCAGCTGGTCATGATTCTTTACCTGGTGCAGGGCCCCAATCTTCATCCTGGAAGGGTTTTACTCCATAACTAGTCTGCTGCATTGGGTTGCTGTAATTTTCTATTGACCTTGATCACAAGGGACACTAAGGTATCTCTTGTATTCCAGACATACTCTCCATTACTTCCCTTGTGGAGTAGCAGTTCAATTTCTCCATTGTAGTGAGGATTATCCACCTCAGGCAGTATCATAGCTTCCTCCTTTGCCTGTTGACTCAAAGGTGTCAGGAACCTAAGTGGCTAAGCAGTAGTCTTAACTTCCAGTTGAATGGAATCATTGTGTATATTCAGGTGGAAGCATTTCTCCCTCGAATTAGGGCATTTAGGGCAGAAGAGAATAAGGTGGTAAGAACAGGAAGCATGAGTTTTACTAGTGAATCACTAGGGGTAATAGTGAGAGCTGCCACTCCCATATCTACCCCTTGGTTCCTGGACCTTGGAAGTCTGGCTATTGGAAAAATAGCACCATCTTGGATGCTGATTCAGACCACATGCAGCCTGCTAGAGAGCCTTGTCTCAGTCCTGCAAGATATTGCCATGCAGCTGGTGCTGCTGGGTCTTCAAAAGGCCATCCCAACATTCTATCAAGCCGGCTGTTTTGGATGTTAGGGAACATGATAAGACCAGTGAATTCCATGAGCAGGGGGCCATTGTTGCAGTTCAATACCTGTCAAGTGAGGTCCTTGATTATGATAATGCTGTATAGGATGCCATAATTGCACTGAATGGATGGTAGTTGTGGCAAATGCATTGCAGGTGGGGAAGGCAAATCTGTATCCAGACTGTCTATCCCAGGAAGAACAAATGCTGTCTCTTCCATGATGGAAATGCTCCAACATAATCAACCTGCCACCAGGTAGCTGGCTGATCACCCTGGA
>NC_043712.1:63664098-63665852 GCF_006229205.1 Suricata suricatta
TGGAAAAACAAAACAGATTTTTATATGAGCATAAAGTCCTAAAAATGCTACCAATCCTCCTTGATTCATTCAGTCCCATGTTATTAAGTCTTGTTTAGCTTGAATCCAGTTTTTCCACTAGTTCTGGGTATTTTTACATTGCTTGGTTTTATGACCTTAAGGTTATCAGAAATCTGCACTCAGAGGTTTTGTTTCTGTTGAAAGCTGAGAATGAACTGAGGGTTGGGGGGGAGGGGGGAGGGGGGAAGACAGGTGGTGGTGATGGTGGAGGGCACTTGAGGGGAAGAGCACTGGGTGTTGTATGGAAAACAATTTGACAATAAAATATTATGGGGAAAAAAAAGACTTATCCAGAAAAAAAAAAAGATTTGAACCCAGAATTATTCAGTTTCAAACTCAGTGGCCTGAATGAATACATATTTATTTGATTATTGTCCACCTTTGCCTGCTGATCCATCATCATCATGTTCATGTAGGTCCGAAAAAAAAATCTTTGTTGAATGAATGAACACTATTTCCCATCCACACTGAAGAAACGGAAGTGTAATGGTGGGATGGCAGATCATTGTTCTGTTGTGTAGCTTATTGAAATATCAGAGCTGCCTGTGGCCCCAGCCATCTCTGTGGCTCCCTGGAGCAGAAGTGTAAATTCCTCCTTGCACTCCAGAAACACTTCATGTTGAGATTTTTGTAGGATTCCAACATTCTTAAATTTTATATTAATACTTATTTTTAAAATATTTATATTTTTACATTTTACCTGCTAAATGTTTTTAATGCTAAATATTCTACATGCTCAATCAGTCCACTTTAGTTGTTCTAAAGCTGGGAAGACTAAATTAAGAAGAAAACACGAACAAAACATTTTTCAGCAAGAGAAAACCAATTCTCACAACACAGGGGAAATTTCTTAGGTAGAATATAAGTCTGAAAAATATGGCTAGTACTATTTCTCCTGCAGAAAACTAATGTCAGTCCTCACTTTCAGCAACAGTGTCCAAATTCTTACCCTCAGTGGAACTGGGTTTGGATATAGAACTTTTAAGAAGTAATTAATGTTAAAAGAGGTCATAAGGGAGGGGTCCTAATTTTATAAGACTTGTGGCATTATAAGGAGAATATATATAGACAGAGAAACTGTTTCTGTCTCTCCCCAAGCACATACTCAAAGAATGGCCATTTTATTTTATTTTTTAAAACAGTTTATTGTCAAATTGGTTTCCATATAACACCCAGTGCTTCTCCCCACAAGTGCCCCCCACCATGACCAGCACCCTCTTCCTCCCTATCCCATCTCCTTCAGTCATGGTTCGTTTTCAGTATTCAGCAGTCTCCCTTGATCTGTGTCCCTCACTCTCCCCCGCTCTCTTTCCCCCTTCCTCTCCCCATGGTCCCCTGCCAGGTCTCTCCTGTTAGACCTATGAATGCAAACATATGGTATCTATCCTTCTCTGCCTAACTTATTTCGCTTAGCATGACACCCTGAAGGTCCATCCACTTTCCTACAAATGGCCAGATTTCATTCTTCCTCATTGCGATGTAGTACTCCATTGTACATATATACCACATCTTCTCGATCCATTCATCAGGTGATGGACATTTAGGCTCTTTCCATGATTTGGCTATTGTAGAAAGTGCCGCTATGAACATTGGGGTACATGTGCTCCTATGCATCAGCACTTCTGTATCCCCTGGGTAAATCCCTAGCAGTGCTATTGCAGTGCTATCGATAGTTTTTTGAGGAGCCTCCACAC
>NC_043712.1:63665952-63668067 GCF_006229205.1 Suricata suricatta
CCCCACAAGTGCCCCCCACCATGACCAGCACCCTCTTCCTCCCTATCCCTTCTCCTTCAGTCATGGTTCATTTTCAGTATTCAGTAGTCTCCCTTGATCTGTGTCCCTCACTCTCCCCCGCTCTCTTTTCCCCTTCCTCTCCCCATGGTCCCCTGCCAGGTCTCTCCTGTTAGACCTATGAATGCAAACATATGGTATCTATCCTTCTCTGCCTGACTTATTTTGTTTAGCATGACACCCTGAAGGTCCATCCACTTTCCTACAAATGGCCATATATCATTCTTTCTCATTGCCATATAGTACTCCTCATTCATTGGGAGATTTTTGATAACTGATTCAATTTCTTCACTGGTTATGGGTCTGTTCAGATTTTCTATCTCTTCCCGTTTGAATTTTGGTGGTGCATGTGTGTTTAGAAATTTGTCCATTTCTTCTAGATTGTCCAGTTTGTTGGCATATAATTTTTCGTAGTAATCTCTGATGATTGCTTGTATTTCTGAGGGATCTGTTGTAATAGATCCACTTTCCTTCATGATTTTGTCTATTTGCATGTTTTCTCTTTTCTTTTTGAGGAGCCTAGCTAGAGGGTTATCAATTGTGTTTATTCTTTAAAAAAACCAACTCTTGGGTTCTTTGATCTGTTCAATTGTTTTTGTGGATTCCATCTTGTTTAATTTTGCTCAGATCTTTATTATTTCTTTTCTTTTGCTCAGTTTGGGGTGTTCTTGCTGCTCCCTATCTAGTTTCCTTAGGTGCTCGGTTACGTTTTGAGTTTGTGCTTTTTCTGATTTGTTGAGGTAGGCCTGTATTGCAATGAACTTTCCTCTTAAGACTGCCTTTGCTGTGTCCCAAAGAGTTTGAATTGCTCTATTCTCATTTTCATTCATCTCCATATATTTTTTAATTTCCTCTCGAATTGCCTGATTGGCCCAATCATTCTTTAGTAAGGTACTTTTTAACCTCCAAATTTTTGGAGATTTCCAGACTTCTTCTTTTGGTTGATTTCGAGTTTCATGGCATTGTGATCTGAAAGTGCGCATGGTATGATCTCAATTCTTTTGCATTTATGGAAGGCTGTTTAATGACGCAGTATGTGATGAAACTTGGAGAATGTGCCATACACCACATCAACAAAACAAAATAAAAAAAATCATATGATCTTGTCGATAGATGCTGAAAAACATTTGACAAAGTCAACATCTCTTTTTAATAAAAACCCTCGAGAAAGTTGGGATAGAAGGAACTTACTTAAACATCATAAAAGCTATTTACGAAAAGCCCACAGCCAATGTTATCCTCAATGGGGAAAACTGAGAGCTTTCCCCCTGAAATCAGAGACACAACAGGGATGTCCACTCTCACCATTGTTGTTTAACATAGTGATGGAAGTCCTAGCATCAGCAATTAGACAACAAAAGGAAATAAAAGGCATCAAAATCGGCCAAGAAGAAGTCAAACTTTCCCTTTTCGCAGACGACATGATACTCTACATGGAAAACCCAATCAACTCCACCAGAAGCCTTCTAGAACTGATCAATGAATTCAGTAATGTTGCAGGGTACAAAGTCAATGTACAGAAATCTGTTGCATTCTTATACACCAAAAATGAAGCAATAGAAAGAGAAAGCAAGAAAGAGATCCCATTCACAATTGCATGAAAAACCACAAAATACCTAGGAATAAACCTAACCAAACATGTAAAAGACCTGTATTCTGAAAACCACAGAAGACTTATGAAGGAAATTTAAGAAGACACAAAGAAATGGAAAAACATTCCATGCTCATGGATCAGAAGAATAAACATTGTGAAAATGTCTTTATTACCCAAAACAATTTACACATTCAATGCAATCCCCATCAAAGTTGCACCAACATTCTTCTCAAAGCTAGAACAAACTATCTTAAAATTCGTATGGAACCACAAAAAAAGCCCGAATAGCCCAAGTAATCTTGAAGAAGAAAACCAAAACGGGAGGCATCACAATCTCAGACTTTAGCCTCTACTACAAAGCTGTCATCATCAAGACGGTATGGTATTGGCACAAAAACAGACACATAGACCAATGGAATAGAAGAGAGAACCCAGAACTGGGCCCACAAATGTACGGCCAATTA
>NC_043712.1:63668167-63682872 GCF_006229205.1 Suricata suricatta
AACAGAAACAAAACCTCTGAGTGCAGATTTCTGATAACCTTAAGGTCATAAAACCAAGCAATGTAAAAATACCCAGAACTAGTGGAAAAACTGGATTCAAGCTAAACAAGACTTAATAACATGGGACTGAATGAATCAAGGAGGATTGGTAGCATTTTTAGGACTTTATGCTCATATAAAAATCTGTTTTGTTTTTCCAGAGTTAGGAAACGTCTAGTAATTTGATGCATTGCACAGTTGTAAGCAAGATTGAAACAGCCATCTTTTCTGATGCCCTGAACTCTCCAAAATTCAGAACCTCAGTGAGTCCTCTTATGTCTTTATGGCAACATATTTATTTGTTTGTATGTGTTTAGCAAGAACCTGTTTTCCTTACAACAAGGACGCATTTAAAACACTGGTTACATTACCAAGGTTTTGACTGGAATGTCCTATCTAGGAAAACATGCACAGACTCAGATCTGACCAGACAGCTTTAAGGAACTAAGGTTGACGTTATGGAGCCTATAAAGCCCTGTGAAGATGTCAGCCTGGTACCTTGTTACAGCATTCCCAGCAGCCTTACCAGGTGAGTAAAGGGGGGTGCTTCCTGACAGGTACAGGAACCTCAGGATATTTGGGGAACCTTGAATAGAGAGGAATCCACCCAAATCCATAGGTATTGCAGGAGAACTCTGAGGGCACATACTTAGGTTGGCTCCTGACCTTGAGAGGCTATTAAGAGTTCCCTTGAGAAATTTCTCATGAAAGATTTCATTCAGAGCAGGTTTTAAAGAGCATACATGATCAATCACTTTTATTTTATTTTACTTTATTTGTTAATTCAAGTTAATTAATATACAGTGTAGTCTTGGCTTCAGGAGTAGAACCGAATGATATATCACTTACAGATAACAGTCAGTGCTCCTCTCAACAAGTGCCCTCCTTACTTCCCATCACCCATTTAAGCCCTCCTCCCATCTACCTCCCCTCCAGCAGCCCTCAGTGTGTTCTCTGTATTTAAGAGTGTCTCTTGATTTGCCTCCCTCTCTGTTTTTATCTTACTTTTCCTTCCCTCCCCATATGTTATCTGTTGTGTTTCCCAAATTCTACATATGAGTGAAATCATATATCAATTCCTATTCTCTCTGTAAATAATCTAGCCAAATATTTTTTAAAACTAGACTTATTTTTTATTTTATTTTATTTTTTAAATAATACTTTATTGTCAAATTGGTTTCCATATAACACTCATTGCTTCTCCCCACGACTGCCCCCCCTCCATGATTACCACCCCGTTCCCCCACCCACATCCCCGTTCAGCCCTCGGTTCGTTTTCAGTATTCAATTGCAGCAATTCCCTCATCGACACATCCCCAAAGGCAAGGGAATCAAGAACAAAAATGAACTATTGGGACCTCATCAAGATAAAAAGCTTCTGCACTGCAAAGGAAACAGTCAAAACAACTACGAGGCAACTGACAGAATGGGAAAGGATAGTGGCAAATGGCATATCAGATAAAGGGCTGGTATCCAAAATATTACAAAGAGCTCACTAAACTCCATGCCTGAAAAATGAAAAATCCAGGGAAGAAATGGGCAGAAGACATAAACAGACACTTCTCCAAAGAGGACATCCAGATGGCCAACAGGCACATGAAATGATGCTCAACGTCACTCATCATCAGGGAAATACAAATCAAAACCACACTGCCATACCACCTCACACCAGTCAGAATGGCTAAAATGAACAAATCAAGAGACTATAGATGCTGGTGAGGATGTGGAGAAAGGGGCACCCTCCTGCACTGTTGGTGGGAATGTAAACTGGGGCAGCCACTCTGGGAAACAGTATGGAGGTTCCTCAAAAAAACTATCAGTAGAACTCCCCTACAACCCAGCAATAGCACTGCTAGGGATTTACCCAAGGGATACAGAAGTGCTGATGCATAGGAGCACATGTACTCCAATGTTCAGAGTGGCACTTTCAACAACAGCCAATTCATGAAAAGAGCCTAAATATCCATCACCTGATGAATGGACCAAGAATGTGTGGTATGTATATACAATGGAGTACTACATGGCAATGAGAAAGAATGAAATCTGGCCATTTGTAGCAAAGTGGATGGGCCTCGAGGGTGTCACGCTAAGTAAAATAAGTAAGGCAGAGAAGGACAGATACCATACAGACACGTGGACCAATGGAATAGAATAGAGAGCCCAGAACTGGACCCACAAATGTATGGCCAATTAATCTTTGACAAAACAGGAAAGAGAATCCAATGGAAACCAAACTTATTTTGAAAAATAAATTAATTTTAATTTGAATATCTTTGGTAAAAACGAAGTGATTATGGAGAGAATATATATTTCAGTCACACAGCTTTAGTAGATTCTAGTACCATTCACTATAGAAAACTAGATTCTGATTTCTATGAGTGTCTTCTCATGCCTGGCAACGATTCTGCCAACTACCACTTTAGGGACTGTGCCTCGAGTATTGACTTTGGGGAGGGTTGGGGGAGGTGTGAGGTCCCTTGGACTTTTGCATGAAACGTTAACTCTTGTCCTGTGCAATTCTCTTCCATTATCTTCACCGACTATCTGCCTTCCATCTCAGGTCTGACACAGCCCTGCTGTGCTACGTGCTGCCTGGTCTGAAGTTACAGCTTACAACTCCTGAGATAAAATCCTGGCTTCCTGTTTGCTGGTTAAGGAAGTTTCTGAACTTCTCTAAGCTTTAGTTCATTCATTTGTTAGATGAGATAAAGGTTATTATGGTGATGAAAAGCCATCAGTCCAAGCAGAGTGTTCCTGGGGCTCCTGGGTGGCTCAGTTGGTTGGGCATCAGGTTTTGGCTCAGGACATGGTCTCACGGTTCCTGGGTTCGAGCCCCGTGTCAGGCTCTAACCTGACAGCTACCTCAGAGCCTGGAGCCTGCTTCAGATTCTGTGTCTTACTCTCTCTCTTACCCTCCCCTGCTCACGCTCTCTCTGTCTCTCAAAATAAATAAATAAATAAATAATATTTTTTTTTAAAACAGAAGGTTCCTCAGTGAGCCATAAATGCCAGCTGCCTACTGGTTTCAAGTGGCCACAACAAAGTATATTGGGATTTTGGATGTTTTTTTTAAAAAATCTTGTTTACCAGAGCTTTGCCATATTTTCAAAATGATTACTTGTCTTTTTAATTAAAAAAAAGCAGAGGAAATTGCTAGAAAGGTAATGGCTAAGGTCCCTCTGAGAATCCTTAAAAGCAGCCAGTGCCAAGTTGTTCATGGAAGCTCTAATGGGAGGTGCCAAGCCAGGGAAATGGTTCATTCCTGTCCCATCCTCAGGGCGACCATGTAAGCAATATGGGACACTATTGCTATAAGCCAGGTAGCTGGTTTGGTTAATTGTTTCACTTGATAATTGAACATTCACATACTCTGTATTTTTACAAAAACACCACTGCCGTTTTTGTTAGATTACAAATAGGTCAGGACTAGAGACTATAGTTTTCAAGGCAACTGTTCACTTATGTTCTCTGGCTGGTCCAGTTTGGAGAATGAACCCACTAAAAGTGGAGAAAGTACTTTTAGACCTGCTGATTATTTTTCTGAAGACCAGCTTCCCAGATGGATCACTGATGAACAAGCTTCACTGAGGTGAGTCCAAGAGGCAGCATTGCATTTTGACACAAAAATCTATCCACAGTAGAGCCCATTTGGGGGCTTAACATGCAGGGAAAATGTGGGCAGAAAGCCATGATGATGGAAGCTGGTTTGGTTGAGAGACTCCAAGTGCATCTTAGTCCTTCCCTCTCCATCTAACCTTGAGCGCAGAGCACACCTATGGCAGTGTGTTAGGTAGCTCCAGCTGAGAGAGTTGTGACCCTCTGATCCTAATCCTCTGCCCGTTGCTGCTGTGTCCTGTGTCCTCAGGTGCTCTGTCCTCCCAGACGTCAAAGGCTTGTTATGTGTCCTATTATTTCTGGACTGTGATATATCTAAAACTATATGTTCTTAAATCTTCAGTGATCTATCTTAAGATATGACCCTAACAAGGGCATTTTGATGATAAGACGCCTCTTAAATTCCAGAACATCATTATGTGTAATAGTAGTAGCTACATGCTACTTGTGTGCTGATCATCATATAACTTATCCTCTATAATTTTTGTAATATTCTTCAGAAGTAGTTATTTTAAATCCAAAATGTCACCTCAACTGAGTTAAAACTGGCTTTTAATACAGAACCTAACTGCAGTTTCCAACTATCCCATCAATATAATATTAACCTGTCGCCCAAGAGGTTTTTAATCTAGTCCAATGAGCTGGCCACTTGGGTCCTCTCCATCGCTGGTGAGGTAGAAACCATGCTTTGTCCCCTAGAAAGAGGCATTGCCAAGAGCAACCTTTTTAATTTGCTAATAACTCTCTGGCCACCCCCTTCTATAAAAATCTTCCATTTTGTACCACTCTTGGATGCACATCTGGAGAAGGGTCAGGGCTGGATACAAAAAGGAGGGAGACCATTGGCAGGCAGGTGAGAGGAGATGTTTGGAAAACAGAGTTTGTGCTGTTGGCAGGTTAGTTTCTCAGATAAGAGAATCTCTAGCTTACTGTCCTCTTCCTTCTACAGGCAGATAGGTGAGGGAAAGGTCCAGAGTTTTTCCTGAATCAGCTGGGTTTTGATTGCTTTTAACTCAAAAACAATCTTTATGCCATGGTAGCCCTTTTGAGCAGCTTATCCTTGGCCCCTCCACATTTAAAAAATTTACTCCAAAAACAATTTTAACAATTATGTGCAGATTACTTACAAAGCTTTATTCAGCATTAGACAAAGTCAGTTTTATCCTACGTTGGTATGTTTTTTGTGGATGGGAATATCTTATAAAAGATAACATAACTTATTTGACTCGTAAACTCAGGTAGAATAAAAGTCTGTTTATTTACTGTTGATAACTCTAAAGATGTGTTGGTGTCAATTAAACCATCAATCTTAGGGTACCTTTAATATCAAATACTTCCTTAGACCTTTTGAACTTGAAAGCACTTGGGTTAGTTTCTACCTTTTGGAGTTTTAGAATTCCTAGTGCTTACTGTCACTTGCCTTCAAGCCAACTAAATAGAGGTCTTCACAAAAAAATTTTAGCAATGCCATCAGAATGTAGAAGCATTTACAACACATATCTAGACGCAATTGAACATACAGAATCACAGACTTTATAGCCTCTGTTGTAAAATTACTGTCCTGGAATAGGTATAAAACTTACTAGTTTTGGAGTGCCTAGCTGGCTCAGTCGGTAAAGCATGTGGCTCTTAACCATGCAGTTGTTGCTTCAAGTCCCATGTTGGGTGTAGAGATTACTTAAAAAATAAAATCTTTAAAAAAATTATTTTAAGCCTGGATATGTTTTTGTTTCTGTTCGATGGAATAAGTTAAGATTGTTGGTCTTGCTGACTCAAGCTTTTTTTTTGTTTGTTTTTAATATTTGTGGAGAAGACACTTAAGATTTTATTTTTCCTTGGCAAATCAAGTTTTCAATGGCTTTGCCTTCCATGTTTGCATGGCTACAGTGATCTCCCTGGAATCTTCACTATGAAGATATGGACCAGATAAGAAATTCATGGGCAAGACCAGGAGTACACTGCATGTTTTGAAGGCAAAGGAAAAAAATGCAAGTACTTTCTAGAAGGACTTTGATCTCCTTGGGCAAGAACTTTTACAATACTTGTAAGCATTTGAGATAAATAAGGAAGGTTTGTGGATTCGTAAAAAGGATTGGCATTCTTTGAATTATTTTTGGAACCAGATCTCTGTGCTCCAGTAAAGACTCAAAGTGTAAGACAAGGACATCTGGTTTTAGCTTCTCAAAGAATTAGCTTGTTGCTTTAATAATATCAAAGGACCGACACACCCATCCACCTGTGAGAACATTTTCTTCTGGGTAAATTTTGCTTAACAGAAAAGGCCTAAAAATTTAAAAAAGGAAAAGAAAAGTAAATCAAAGAAGTTTCATATGCGCTTTTAATTTGGCCAATTTTTTTTATTATAGAGTAATTACATTTTTAAAACTATATTATCAGGTTTTATCCAGGAAATCCAGTAACATTTCTGGCAGTATTAAACATGGACCCCAAAAGACATCCTCATGACGGTGTAAACAGTACTAGTTTGACAAGATTAGAGCCACTCCCGAAGATAGGCAAAGAGACAACCCAGGCAACTGGAATGCAAAGCCACCTTCTGAGGATGTAACCCAGAGGGGCAAGAAGGAAATAGTTATTCCCAGGGAACAAAGGATCCATAACCAATGGGTCTAGACATGGAAAGGAAGGGATTATGTGAATTTTTATTTCTTACCTGTGCTCCGGAGGAATTGATTTAAAAACGAAACAAACGGGGGGACCTGCATGGCTCAGCTTGTTAAGTATCAAACTCATGATTTCAGTTCAGATCATCATCTCACAGTTTGCAAGATTGAGCCCCTAGTCAGGCTCTGTGCTGACAGCATGGACCTTGCTTGGGATTCTCTCTCCCTCTTTCTCTGCCCCTCCCTGGCTACCGAGTGTGTTCTATCTCTCTCTCTCTCTCTCTCTCAAAAAAAAAAAACCATTGAAAAAAGAAACAAACAAAAACAAACAAACAAATAAATTAAAACAAAACAAAAAACTCTTGTGGACCCTACTTAGGTTTAAGAAATGTTTTACTGTGACCTTCAGTTCAGTCTTAGACCATGAATGGAAGCTGTCTCAGGAGGATCACTGGTAACCTCATGTGGTGGCCCATGAAAAGGTCTCTTCAGGTGGAAAAGCACCTGGAACAAAAAATTAGCAGACAAAGATAGAGACAAATAGGATGGATCCCTCACCCAGAGGAGCTTACCTATCACAATGGGAAAAGGAGAAAAGACCATGAATTCAAGGGCTTATAGGTACCACACCTGTGTTTCTCCTTGTTCTGAATGCAGTTGGAAGTTTACTCCACATCTCATTCCTGCCACCAAATCTGTTACATAACAAAATTCAGTGAAGTAAATTTGAAGATCTACTTGGCTTTATTATAGGATTCCTGAATCAAGCAGCATGTCATCTGGCAAGTAAAAAGGAACTCAGCCGAGCTAATAAAAGAAAGGTTTTATTACTTTTTCTTTTTTTGATAATAGTCAATAGTCAATTTTTATAATTGACAATAGTCAATTGTCAAATTGGTTTCCATATAACACCCAGTGCTTAAAAGGCAGAAAAAAAGCATAAAAAGAAGAAGTAATGAATTTGTTAGGAAGGAATGCATTGTTTGGACAAGGGGGCCCTGCTAAGAAGAGCAGAAGTGGTCTTAGTAAATTCCCCAGGGTGGACCAGGAAATTCCAGGTTGACTCTTTCAAGGTGACCTTGCTGAGGGTTGAACCTGCAGTTGGGTTAGGTATTAAGTCTTGGTTTCCTGACTTGGGCTTTTAACCTAAGTGACACCATTTTGGGCCTGTGGATATCTGTTCAACAGCCATCACAAGGAAACAGTATTAAATTAGCTCTACTCTATGCTCATGCCTGACATGTATTATCTCAGTTAATCTTCACAAGAGTCCTCTGAGGAAAATCTAATTATTATTCCATGTTCTCACTGAGGAAACTGAGGTTGAGGAAGCTGCAAAGCCTGTCAGGTCCCCACACGGTGAGAGCTGTAGAATGGCTGTGCTGGCCCAGCCTTGACTCAGCCCTTGTATGAAATTCCTTTGATCACTGCTCGCCGGAGCAGAGAAATGCTGGAGACAATGTGTGAGGAAGATCACTGGCATGTCTCACGGACCTAGGTCTAGAGAAGGAGGTCCTGAACCACTGTCCAGACAGAGAATCTGAAGCAGGCTCCAGGCTCTGAGCTACCAGTCAGCACAGAGCCCGACACGAAGCTCGAACCCGTGAACCATAAGATCATGAACTGAACCGAAGTCAGATGCTCAACCTACTGAGCCACCCAGGTGCCCCTGAAGTGTGGGATTTTGAAACACAGCCCCATCTGAGATAAAACTCTGGAGGGAGGTGCTGCCTGGCAGGCAGACAGACAGCTCAGACATAGGGTAGAGGTGGGAGTGGACAGAGGTCTGAGACGAAGGAAGGGTGCTTTATCATGGGTTGGTGGAAGCACAGATTTCCTGTGCCAGAGACCAGGGAGGTAGGTGAGGCTATCTCCAGCTCTCTTGCACACGGGCACGCACACAGAAGCACTTTTCCATCCCAAAAAGGTAAGCAGCGCCTCCTAGTGGAGAACAGAGCTGTTGCACCAAACCCCATCCAACTGCCCCCTCCAAACACACCTTCTAGAAGACTGGTAAAGTCACTCCACCTGGTTAGTGTATGGACTATAGGGCGCTTCATATTTTCATATTTTCAGTTCTAAGAGAAACTGGATGTACTTTCCTTCAGGTGTCATTCATTCTGTTGGCTCACTTATTTGTTGGTTTTATCTGCTTCTGTGTTTGCTTAAATTGTTTTATTTTTTCTTTCTTTTCCCTCTTTCTTGGATACAGAAAGAAAAATTTTCTTTTTTCTTTTTACTTTATATTTTATTTTTAAAACTTTTTACTATATATCATTTTCCTTATTATATAATTTTTAACTTTAAAATTTTTTCCTTTTTTGCCTTCCCATTCCCTTTTTTCTCTATTCTTTCAGGCTTCTTTCAACAAGCAGACTGATTCACAACTAGGATATAGCTTCCTTTATTTCATTTTTCCTTTGTTTTTAATTTTTAAATTATTTTTAACTTTGGTAATTCATTTTTTCCTTCAAAATGATGAAATGAGAGAATTCACCCCAAAAGAAAGAATAGGAAGAAATGACAACCAGGGACTCTTTAACAAAATGTCTGAACTAGAATGAGAACCATGATGATAAGAATATTATCTGGGGTTGCAAAAAGCATAGAAGACACTAGAGAACCCCTTTCTGTAGAGAAAAAAAATAAAATCTAAAAATTCTACAACTGAGATGCAATCTCAAATGGATGTTATGACAGCAAGAATGAACAAAGCAGAGCAGTGAATCCGCAATATAGAAGATAAAATTATGGAGAATAATGAAGCAGAAACTAACAGGGAAACAAAGGCAAATGATCATGATACAAGAATTAGAGAACTCAGTGACTTATTTAAAAGGTATAACTCTGAGTCATAGTAGCCCCAGAAGATGAAGGGAGAGAAAAGGGGCCAGAAGGTTTATGTGAACAAATTACAGCAGAAAACTTTCTTAATCTGGAGAAGGACACAGACATGAAAATTGAGGAAGCACAGAGAGCTCTCATTAGATTGAACAAAAACTGACCAACATTAAGGCATATCACAGTCAAATACACAAAATCCACAGACAAGCAATGAATTATGAAAGCAGCAAAGGGGAAAAAGTCCTTAACCTATAAGGGAAGGCAGATCAGGTACACAGCAAGCTTATCCATGGAAACTTGGCAGGCCAGAAGGAAGTGGCAGGATATATTCAATGTGATGAATTAGAAAAAGAAGGCAGCCAAGAATTCTTTATTCAGCAAGGCTGTCATTCAAAACAGAAGGAGAGATCAAGAGTTTCCCAGACAATCTAAAGGAATTCATGACCACTAAACCAGCCCTGCAAGAACTTTTAAGGGGGACTCTTTGAGTGGAGAAAAGGTAAAACAAAACAAAAAAGGCCAAAAGCAACAAAGACTAGAAAAGACCAGAGAACATTACCAGAAACACCAACTCTACAGGCAATATATGGCACTAAATTCATACCTTGCAATACTCATTCTAAATGTTAATGGACTAAATGCTTCAATCAAAAGACATAAAGTATCAGAATGGATAAGACATAAAGACCCATTGATAGGCTGATTCCATGAAACTCATTTTAGACCTAAAGACACATCATAATGAAAGTAAGGGGATGGAGAACCATCTGTCATGCTAATGGTTATCAACAGAAAGCCAGAGTAGCCATACTTATATCAGACAAACTAGATTTTAAAATAAAGACTGTAACAAGAGATGAAGAAAGATAATTATATCATATTTAAGGGGTCTTTCCACCAAGAAGATCTAACCATTGTAAATATTTATGCACCAAACATGAGATGCCCAAATATATAAATCAATTAATCATAAACATAAAGCAACTCATTGATACTAATACCATGATAGTTGAGGAATCCCATAACCCCTTTTATAGTAATGGACAGATCATGTAAGCAGAAAATCAACTTGAAACAATGGCTTTGAATGACATACTGGACTGGGTTGACTTAACAAATACATTCAGAATGTTTCATCCTAAAGCAGCAGAACACACATTCTTCTTGAGTTTTCAAGGAACATACTCCAGAATAAATCAGCTCTCAACAAGTAAAAAAAGATTTATATCATAACTTGCATATTTTCAGACCACAATGCTATGAAACTCAAAATCATCTAAAAGACAAAATTTCGAAAAACCATGAATACTTGGAGATTTTAATGAATGGGTTAACCATAAAATTAAAGAGAAAATTAAAAAAAAAAAACAGTGAAGCCAAGGAAACTGAGAAAGCCACAGCCTAAAACCTCTGCATGCAGCAAAGGCGGTCAGAGGAGGTAAGTGTATAGCAATCCAGGCCTTCCTAGAGAAGTAAGAAAGGTGTCAAATACACAACCTAACCTTACACCTAACAGACCTGGAAAAAGAACAGCAAATATAGCCTCAAAGCAGCAGAAGAAGGGAAAATAATAAAGACTAGAGCATAAATCAATGATGTTGAAATTAAACAAACAAAAAAAAGAAACCAGTAGAGCAGATCAATGAAACCAGGAGCTAGTTCTTTGAAAGAATTAACAAAATTGATCATTGATAGATTGATCAAAAAGAAAAAGGAAAGGACTCAAATAAATAAAATTATGAGTGAAAGAAGAGAGATCACAACGAACACCACAGAAACACAATTAAAAGAGAATTATATGCTAACAAATTGGGCAATCTGGAAGAAATGGACAAATTCCCAGAAACCTATAAACTACCAAAACTGAAACAGGAAGAAGCAGTAAATTTGAACAGATCCACAACCAATAAAGAAATTGAGTCAAGAATCAAAAATCTTGCAACAAACAAGAGACCAGGGCAGGATGGCTTTCAAAGGGAATACTACCAAACACTTAAAGAAGAGTTAACACCTCTTTTTTTGAAGCTATTCCAAAAAACAGAAATGGAAGGGAAACTTCCAAACGTGTTCCCTAAGACAACAGGCCTACCAAGGCCAACAGTACCTTGATTCCAAAACCAGACAATGAACCCACTGAAAAGGAGAACTACAGACCCATTTCCTTTATGAACATGGTTACAAAAATTCTCTGCAAGACACTAGGATACCAGATCCAACAATACAGTGAAAGAATTATTCACCATGATCAGGCGGGATTTATTCCTAGGATGCAGAGTGGGTTCAATATCTGTAAATCAATCAATGTGATATATCACATTAATAAAAGAAAGGGTAAAACCACATGATCTTCTCAATAGATGCAGAGAAAGCATGTGACAAAATACAGCATCTTTTCTTGATAAAAATCCTCAAGAAAGTAGGGATAGAAGGAACATACCTCAATATCTTAAAGGCCATATACAAAACACCTACTGCTAATATCATCCTCAATTTGGAAAAACTGAGAGCTTTGCCCTTATGGCCAGGAAGATGACAAGGATATCCCCTCTCACCCCTGTTATTCAAATAGTGTTGGAAGTCCTGGCTGCAGCAATAAGACAACAATAAGAAATAAAAAACATCCAAATTGGCAAGGAGGAAGTCAAACCCTCACTCTTTGCAGATGACATGATACTCTACGTGGGAAATCCAAAAGACTCCACCAAGAAACTGCTGGGGCTGATACATGAATTCAGCAAAGTCACAAGATATAAAATCAAAGTACAGATACTTGTTGCATTTCTATACACCAATAATGAAGAAACAGACAGAGAAATCAAGGAAATGATCCCATTTACAATTGCACCAAAAACAAATAACTAAGAATAAAAACTAACCAAAAACGTAAAAAAATTATACACTGAAAACTATAGAAAATTTATGAAAGAAATTGAACAAACACAAACACATGGAAAAGAATTCCATACTTACAGATTGGAAGAACAAATGTTGTTAAAATGTGGATACTACCCAAAGTAATCTACATAGTCAATCAATCCCTATCAACGTAACACCAATATTTTTCACAGAGTTAGAATAAACAATTCTAAAATTTGTATGGAATCAAAAAATTCTCCAAATATCCAAAGTAATGTTGGAAAAAAAAAACCCCAAAGCTAAAGGCATCACAAATTTGGACTTCAAGCTGTAGTACAAAGCTGTAATCATCGAGACGGTAGTATAGAACTGGCACAAAAATAGATACTGAGATCAGTGGAACAGAACAGAGAACCCAGAATTGGCCCAAAAATGTATGGCCAACTAATCTTTGACAAAACAGGAAAGAATATCCCATGGGAAAAAAAAACAGTTTCTTCATCAAATGGTATTGGGAATACTGGATGGCGAAATGCAGAAGAATGTACCTGAACCACTTTCTTATACCCTACACAAAAATAAACTCAAAATGGATAAAAGATCAAAATGTAAGACAGGAAGCCATCAAAATCCTAGAGGAGAAAACAGGCAACAACCTCTCTAACCTCAGCCACAGCAACGTCTTACTTGACATGTCTCTGGAGGCAAGGGAAACAAGAGCAAAAATGAACTGTTGGGACCTCATCAAGATAAAAAGTTTCTGCATGGTGAAGGAAAAAATCAGCAAAACTAAAAGGCAACCAATGGAATGGGAGAAGATATTTGCAAGTGACATATCAGATAAAGTGTTAGCGTCCAAAATCTATAAAGAATTTCTCAAACTCAACACTGAAAAAACAAATAACCCAATGAATACATGGACAAAAGACATGAATAGACACTTTTCCAAGGCAGACATCTAGATAGCCAACACGGGCAGGGTTAAGGTTAAGGGTTAGGGTTAGGGTGAACCCCTAACCCTATCATGAAAAGATGCTCCACATCACTCATCATCAGGGAAATCAAAACCCCAATGATATACCACCCCACACCAATCAGAATGCTAACACTAACAACTTAGGCAACAAGAGATGTTGCTGAGGAGGCAGAGAAAGAGGAACTCTTCTGTACTCCTGGCGGGGATGCAAACTGGTGCAGCCACTCTGGAAAACACTGTGGAGTTTCCTCAAAAATTAAAAATAGAACTACTCTATGCCGCAGCAATTGCACTACTAGGTATTTACCCAAAAGAGTGCATGCACCCCAATGTTTATAGCAGCACTATTGACAATAGCTAAAGTATGGAAAGAGCCCAAATGTCCATCAACTGATGAATGGATAAAGAAAATGTGGTATATACATACACAGGAATATTACTTGGCTATCAAAGAGAATGAAGTCTTGCTATTTGCAACAACATGGATGGAACAGAGTGTATTATGCTAAGCAAAATAAGTCAGTCAGAAAAAGACAAATATCAGGTGATTTAGTTCATATGTGGAATTGAATAAACAAAACAGATGAATATAAGACAAATAAGATAAAAATAGAGAGGGAGACAAATCATAAGAGACTCTTAAATACAGGGAACAAAGTGAGGGTTGATGGAGAGGTGTTGGGTGGAGGGATGGGCTAATGTTTCAAAGCATTAAGGAGGTATTTGTTGGGATGAGCACTGAGTGTTAAATGTAAGTGATGAATCACTAAATTGCATTCCTGAAATCGTTATTACACTGCAGGTTACCTAACTTGGAATTACATGAAAATAATTTAAAAATAAAATTAGATCTTTAGCACACACACATACAAAGAAATAAAGATAATAGGTTATTGGTTATGCTGCAGGGGAGAAGGGTGTAGGAGAGCAGTGTAGGAGGGGAATATAAAAATGGTTGAACAGCACACTCAAGAACACAGCCGAGGAAAACACAGCTTCATAATGGCAGTGAGTAGCTTTGTGACATGGTGGGTGTGGCATGGATTGCTGACCTTTTGTGCTTCATCCCCTGGCACCATACCAAAAAATCTCCTGCTTGTTAGCATTCTAGTTCTTTTTCCTCAAAGACCAATGAAGAATTCAGGCATGTGATGAATGGTCCTCAGACTCAGAAGCACAAGAAGGAAAAAGTGTTCCAAGCACCTCTCTTTGCTGACACCCCTTCATCTATGGACTGGAGAGAGAAAGACTATATAACTCCCATGAAGAATGGGTGTGAAAACATTCAGCGAGTTCTTCTCAAGAGTACAGGCAAAAGGATTCAGTGTCCTTGCTACTGTAGACTGAGAAACAATGCTCAGTTCACTATGTTTTAACAGTTTCAGATGTGTGGGATGCTGTCAAATCTTGCTATTTGGTTTGTTGAGTGAGAGCTTTATAATTGGGTCTGTGATTTATGTTGGGCTTTTAGTGCAGCTGGTGTTCTTGAAAGACAGATGCTCTGGAAAACTTGTGTCACTGAGTGAGCAGAACCTGGTGGACTGCTCTCTGTCTAAAGGCAGTGGGGGCTTCAGTAGTGGCCTAATGGCTTGTGTCTCCCAATGTGTTAAGGAGAATGGAGCCCTGAGCTCAGAGAGGTCCTATCCTTATCTTGCACAGGGAAACAGACCTCCTCATCTTCTTATCAAACACTGAACACTTTCAGGGAAAAGAGATGTCATATTTATTTTTTTATAATAGTTTATTGTCAA
>NC_043712.1:63682972-63685300 GCF_006229205.1 Suricata suricatta
ACTGTTATTAAAATTTGTTAGCGCTGCACAGGTCTCTGCTCACATCGTTACTATATTGCTGTTCCTATGTCTTTGTTATGTGGGATATACATTTTGTTCTACTGTCTATATATATAGTACAGATTTCTCCAGAATGAAACATTTCAGGTAGACCAAGAATGTCTTATTTAAATAGACACCTGCTACCGTTCGCTTCAAAACAACAAGTAACATTTCAGGTCTTGGGATTCTTTATACCCAGCTTGAGTTGGAAACCATTCAGCTGCAAACTGTCTTGCACACGTGTTCTCCAGAGGTGGATCATAGTGATCAGGTCTCTTTCCCTTTGAAAGAATGAATCGTGCAAACATCAGCCAGAAAATTTAGCGGCCGATGAGACTGCCTCCTGGGATATCTATGGGCTGGAAGATTATGATCACAGAGGTAAGTGTGGGGCCCATCTCTGTTGCTATCGATGCAACCCTGTATTCTTTCTAGTTCTAGAAAAAAGGTAAGCATTTTTCTATGTAGAAATTTGGGCAGGAAAGTGGGGAAACCACCATGACACATGACAAGATTGACTCTTTGGTATGTAGAAGTCAATGTAGAATTTTTTGGGTGTGGATTTAACACAATTGTTCATTCTGTACATGAAATATTTGTGTCTGATGTCCCATTTGGCATGATTGGACATATATCCCCATATTTTCAGTACTTCATAAGTATATTTTATTTTTTAATTTTTATTAAATTTTTAATGTTTATTAATTTTTGAGAAGGAGAGAGACAGAATGTGAGGAGTGGAGGAGCAGAGAAAGAGGAATATTCAGAATCTGAAGCACGCTCCAGACTCTAAGCTGTCAGCACAGAGCCTGATGCAGAGCCCAAACTCATGAACTGTGAGATCCTAACCTGACCCAAAGTTGGATGCTTAAATGACTGAGCCATTCAGGTGCCCCCACAAGTATATGTTAAAGATGACATAATTCTATCAGTATAGCTTAATTTCCTTTTCATTTTACAAATTATTAGATCTTTCACATTTTCTGAATTATTTTACTATAAAAATTTGGAAAAAAGCCTGTGGATCAAGTAATTATGTGTTCTCTGCTGTTTCTTTAGGCAGACATCCTAGAAAAACATGATTTTTATAAGTCTTTTATGTTTCTCATCTAGTTGTTTATTTTTTAAGTTTATTTTAAGACAGCACAAGTGGGAAGGAATAGAGAGAAAGATAGAGAGAGAGAGAGAGAGAGAATCACAAGCAGGCTCCACATTGTCAGAGGGAGGCCCAATGTGGGGCTGAAACTCACGAACTGTGAAATCATGATTTGAGCCAAAAATCAAAGTCGAAGTCTTGCTGAGCCACCCAGGCATTCCTATTTTTTTTAATTTAAAAATTATTTATTTCTTTATCTTTGAGAGAGAGAGAGAGAGAGAGAGAGAGAGAGAGAGAGATCATGAGTGGGGACGAGGCAAAAAGAGAGGGAGAGAGACACCAAAGCAGGCTCCAATTGTCAGCATAGAGCCCGACAAGAGGCATGAACTCACAAACTGTGAGATCATGATCTGAGCCGAGATAAAGAGTCAGATACTTAACCAATTGAGTAACCGAGGCACCCCTTGTCCAGTTGTTTAATAAAGAATGTGAACCACTTTACATTTATGCCAGTATTAGTTGAAGACCTAAATCCCTAGTCTAACTCAAAATTGGTCTGTCTTCTAAGTATTATCTGTGTTTATGTGTTTTTAACATGTTTTGAAACGTCTCCCTTACTGTGGTAGATAGGCTGGGTTACTATTTCATGTGTCTGGGGAGTTCTTAGCCCAACATTGAATTTTCCTTTTCCAGGTATTTATTATGATCCAAACAGCAGCAATGAAGACCTGAACCACAGTGGTCTGGCTGTTGATTATGTCTTTGAAGGAGAACAGTCAGATAACAAAAAGTATTGGGTTTTCAAGAAAAGGTATAAAATGACAAAATACTTCTTGTTGAAACCGAAAAGATTTCCCTTTGTACATCAGTGCTTGGATGCAAATCCTCAAACCCTTGAGCACAATTCTGAAATGCCAGCAGTGTTTACCCTCCTTAGGGGGAACTCAGGCACATTTATCTGATGCTAACATTAAGATACTGTCTCAATCTTGCTAGAGTATTGATATTATTTTGATACCATTATATTCTTAAATTGAAAATAGACTTTTTTTTCTTATTTGTGTAACACATCTGGCCCATAGAGTTTCCTTTCCCTGCTTATGCTGCAGTCCCTGAAAGGTCTGGGGATAGAATTCTGTGCAGGGTTATTAGAACTCAATAATAAACAGGGTGCCTGCCGGTTGAGCATC
>NC_043712.1:63685400-63687653 GCF_006229205.1 Suricata suricatta
AGAGAGAGAGAGAGAGAGAGAGAGAGAGAGGAAAAAATTGTCAAGCAGGCTTGCTGAAGAGTTTGAAGCCCAGTGGACATAGGGCTCGATCCCAGGACTCTGAGATCATGAACTGAGTTAAAACCAAGAGCTGGATGATTAACCAGCTGAGACACATAGGTGCCCCAAACTTCATGTTTTATAAAGATGCACCTTTTAAAATAAAGACGTTTCAAAGTGGAAGCAGGGTAAGTTTTTAATTAATTAAATATTGTGGAGTCAAAAACGTCATTGGGGTCTAAGGACATAACTGAATGTGCCAGTGGTTCACTAAGAGAATGCTAGGTGGTCTGCCTCACGTACTTGTAAATTTGCACATGTCATGGCAGCTGCCTTTTCGCTGGGTCTGTCCTAATCCTTGAACAGAGCAAAATGTGACCAATGATCTACAAGAACAAAGGTATATTATTTTAATAAGGAAAAAATACACAATTGGGTAAATAAACACACATACATAAGCTTTCCGAGATAGAATTAGTACCTTAAATATTATGGTCATTTGACCCCAGATGGCTACAACCTACCCGAGGTACAGGACAGATGTCACTGCAGTTTCAGGTGTATCTTCCCTACCTGCAGAGAAGATCGTATAACCACTTTGTAGGCGAGAAAGAAGCGGACACAGAGATTTGTAGCGATACATGTCTAGTTTTTAAAAGAAAATTTTTTTGTGTTTTTTATTGAATTCTGAGAGACAGAGAGAGACAGCATGAGCAGGCAGGGTCAGAGAGACAGGGAGGGTACAGAATCTTAGGCAGGCTCCAGGCTCTGAGCTAGCTGTCAGCACAGAGCCCGATGTGGGGCTCAAAACCACAAACCATGAGATCTTGACCTGAGCTGAAGCCAGTCGCTTAACCGACTGAACCACCCAGGCACCCCATAGTTTTTTAAAATTTTTAATACTTTTGTTTATTTTTGAGAGACAGAGAGAGACAGAACATGAGGGGAGGCAGCAGAGAAAGAGGGAGACACAGAATCTGAAACAATGACAGGCTCTGTGTTGTCAGCACAGAGACCAAAGTGGAGCTCAAACTCACAGATGGTGAGATCATAACCTGAGCAGAAGTTGGATGCTTAACCAACTGAGCCACTGAGGTGCCCCTGTAGGAATATGTGTCTTGTGTCCCTAGGGGTTGATGGCAAGGCCCAGACATGAGGCCAGCTTCAAAAACAGAGCTGGGACCTCAGAGGTGGCAGACAGGTGAGGACATCCAAAGTGATCATCTGAGGCCTAACGTACACCCAACATTCCATTGTTGGTCTTCAATTCAAAAGGAGTCCTTTTTCTCTGTTTTGTCTTCACTTGCCTGCACCCCACATGGTGGGGCAAACCAAACTGAAGTCTAGAAAGTCAGTTAACCTAAAATCCTGTGTGGAAACACCCAGCTTATTTGGGGGGTGTCAGTACTAAGATTGGGGATGGATGGGGAAGCAGGAAGAGCCCAGATGGCTTTCACATTGCTGTCACCTGAGGAAGGCAATCCCTTCCGTTGTCCTTGGTAACCCCCGACACCGCTGGAATCCTGAGTGCCGGCCCGGGCACATGGGGAGCTTTGTCTGTACAGAGGTGAGGCGACCAGCCGGCAGGGGCAAGAGAAAACCTACTGCAGAAGATGTGTATCTCCACCCTTCCTTCCAGACACACCCCAGGGCCCAGGTCAGCCGCTGGAATTCTTCCAATCAGCAGTCTGTCATGTTTTCTATCCTGACCCCTCCCCAGGAAGGAGACTTACCTACCCCATCTAGAATATGTCAGTCATTTTTTTCCTATTATACATAAAGCTGGGGTGAACATCTTTATGCACATTTCCCCCCCTGTATTTTGGATTGGACATGAAACTTTGGAGCGGGGACGCTTTAGTCACACGATGATTAAAATCCTAGAGAAGAAGATGTATTGCTGAATAAACAATTGCATTTGTGTTCTCTCTGCTGGTTTTCCTTTCCCCCAAAAAACATTATTTTATAAATTTAGTGTTAGTACAACTTACAATACTTTCTTACCTCATTTCTTGGTACATACAAGAGCTTTACAATATAACTCTGAACAGAATGGAAAGAAAGCCCAATCAGTCCCCCATCATGAAACACGAAATACGTTAGTTAAGAACGTAGGTATAGTTATGGATAGTTTAGAACTTCTGGCTTTACTCTCATTCTTGGTAATGCCATACACATTTTCAGGATTGGTTTCAAGTCTCAGGAACGTCCATC
>NC_043712.1:63687753-63690924 GCF_006229205.1 Suricata suricatta
GAAGGAAGCAACCTTAATGTTTCTTTATCCTGGTAACACCTACATCATAAAAGTGACCCCATTAACCATTTCATTGAGTGCAGTCACATTATTGTGCAAACGTCACCACCATCCATCTCCAGAACAGTCCTCATTTCAAACTGAACTCTGTCTCCGTGAAATGCTAACTCCCACTACCTTTCCTCCCAGCTCCTCAATTTCAACTGTGATGCAGTTCATATTTTTGGAAGACTTATGTTCATTTTTATTTACTTTCTTATATGTGACCTGGCAGTGATTCAACCAGAAGCATTCATTGCCTAGGGAAGGATTAGGAATAGTAAAGGAAAGATATAAATAAAAGTCAACTATTCCGGCTTTAACTTCCAAAACCAGAGTTTTGAGCTCCTGTCTCTCAAGGAAAGCCAGGCTTTATAGAGAGAGACACACTGTTCTAAAAATCAGACGCTCCTGATCCTGGGTGGACACCTAGCATATACTGACTCATGCTTAGTTTGTCTCCCGCTGTTCGTCTGTAGATGAAAGAAGTCAGCAAAGAGCATTAGTGCTGTGTTAACAAGTGTCTATCTGGCTGGGGCACCTGGCTGGTTCAGTCGGTTGAGCATCAGACTCTATGTTTCTGCTCAGGTCATGATCTCATGGTTCGTGAGTTCGAGCCCCGTGTCAGGCTCTGAGCTGACAGCATGGAGCCTGCTTGGGATTCTCTGTCTCCCTCTTTCTCTACCCCTCCTCTCTCTTGCTCTGTCTCTGTTTCTGTCTCTCAAAATAAATAAATAAAAGACAAACAACAAATCCAGGTGTCTGTGCTAGAAGGAAGGACAGGGATGGGAAGTTCAAGTGCAAATATGAGCACTCTTCTGAATGAAAACCTGCTCTTCCCATTCTCCATCCCCGAGGCTATGAAATATAGGGGCCCTGACCATGTGTGAGACTCCAGGTTTCCTCATAACGCTGAGGTTGTGACCCATTTGAAGAGCAGTCACAATCACTGTGCTTCCCAAAGAGGCCCAGCCTGTGGGACAGGACATTTTACAGTGTCAGGGGATGGAACCCACATGGCCACAAAACATTCATGGGAAAGAGCCTGTGGGGCTTTCTCTGCATTTCTATATACAACACTGAGCAGATGCTTCTGGGCAAATAATATGGTAATAAGCTGCCCACAATGATCTCTGTCCACTAGTCTACTGAACAGGAGAAAAAGATGACCACTGGATATCGTAAAGATTAAATTATTCGGGGGCGCCTGAGTAGGTCAGTCAGTTAACTATCTGATTTCACCTCAGGTCATGATCTCTCGGTTTGTGGCCTTGAGCCCTGCATCAGGCTCTGTGCTGACAGTTCAGAGCCTGGAGCCTGCTTCAGATTTTCTGTCTCCCTCTCTCTCGGCCCTTCCCCTGCTCACACTCTGTCTGTCTCTGAAAAATAAATAAACATTAAAAAGGTTAAAAATAAAATTAAATTATTCAAAGGAGAGAAATATCCATTATTTTAAAACTCTAGCATTTTTAATTAAAAATTTTTAATGTGTTCTATTTATTTTTGAGAGACAGAGAGAGATGCATGAGCAGGTGAAGGTCAGAGAGAGAGAGAGAGATACAGAATCTGAAGCAGATTCCAGGCTGTGAGCTAGCTGTCAGCACAGAGCCTGACGTGGGGCTCGAACCCATGAACCATGAGATCATGACCTGAGCTGAAGCCGGACGCTCAACCGACTGAGCCACCCAGGCACCCAATCATTTTAAACTTCAAAAAATTTATTCTTTTTGTAATAGTTTATGTCAAATTGGTTTCCATAAAACACCCAGTGCTACTCCCCACAAGTGCCCCCCACCATGACCCCTACCCCCCTCCGTGCCTCCCTCTCCCCCTTCAGTCCACGGTTCATTTTCAGTATTCAATAGTCTCCCTTGATCTGTGTCCATCACTCTCCCCTGCTCTCTTTCCCCCTTCCTCTCCCCATGGTCCCCTACCAGGTCTCTCCTGTTTGACCTATGAATGCAAACATATGGTATCTATCCTTCTCTGCCTGACTTATTTCGCTTAGCATGACACCCTCGAGGTCCATCTACTTTGCTACAAATGGCCAGATTTCATTCTTCCTCATTGCCATATAGTACTCCATTGTATATATATACCACATCTTCTCGATCCATTCATCAGGTGATGGACATTTAGGCTCTTTCCATGATTTGGCTGTTGTAGAAAGTGCCGCTATGAACACTGGGGTACATGTGCCCCTATGCATCAGCACTTCTGTATCCTCTGGGTAAATCCCTAGCAGTGCTATTGCTCGGTCATAGGGGAGTTCTATTGATACTTTTTTGAGGAGCCTCCACACTGTTTTCCAGAGCGGCTGCACCAGTTTACATTCCCACCAACAGTGTAGGAGGATGCCTGTTTCTCCACATCCTCGCCAGCATCTATATTCTCTTCATGGCATCACAGTGTTTTAGAAGTGTTTTTTGTACTCTGATGGTGACTACAGTGGGAAGCTATGCTGTTTCTAAGTGATCTTACTTTGGAAAACCTCCTCATTCTCTATGTTCTTCATGAAATCATACTATTCCATGAAATTTCCAAGCATGGGAACCACTGACACACAGGAGGGTTGCTCAGGATCCAGGAGTCAGTCGATGAGACTCATCTTCCTTGAAAAACAGTTTCAGCCTCCAGATTTTGGATGCAAACTGTGGTAACATTTATTTTTATTTCTTATTTTTTGGACAGAATTCTTACCAAAATGGTGAAGGAAACCTAATCAAGCCTGAAATCTATCATTGTCCTGTTTATGGGGGATAAGTTAATGTCACGAGGAAAAAGCAATCAGATAAAGCTACAAATCAGAACATTCCACCAGATAGCCAGTTTGCATATTGGCCCCGGAGCCAGGATTCTCTACATGGAAGGGACTTTCATGGTGTCCCTACTATTTATAGTCCCTGTTGCCTGATGAGGTCCCCCAGTGCTTTCCCCATGGGAGGGCGAGTAGGGCCCCAGCTGGATGGCAGGCTCTCAGGCCCAGAGATGTGAGGAGGCTGGAGAAGTGGGACCTGGGCTGGGTGGCAGGGGAGCCTCACAGGGAGAAGAGCCCAGAGCGCCAGTGAGGCTGCGTCCCCAGCGATGGGAGCCCACAGAGGGACTCAGCCCCTCAAACCCGACAGAGAAGGA
>NC_043712.1:63691024-63711957 GCF_006229205.1 Suricata suricatta
GTAACTTGGAAGTGCTGAAAAGCATTTATCATTTTATAAGTTAGGTGGACCATCTGAAATGCATAGTAAGTATCTGATTTCTCACAAAGTTGTGGCTACTACAAATACTACCCCAGTCAGTTGGTGACAAACACACTTGAAGGGAAGGCCAATTTCACTCAGTGCTTGAGAAAATAAAGAAGCACCTTTCTCCCATATAAATTCATGTTTTTGCCTTGAATTCTGTACCACCCACTATTCAATGCTAAAGTACTAACCTCCAATATGGTTGTGTTTGGATGTAGGGTTATAGGAGCCAAGGGCAGGCGGCCTTAAAATATGCCACTTCGGCATACTGATTATGATAAATAAAAGATACTCAGGTGCAGAAGGGCACTCAGGGCGTCTGGAAAGAACTCGCCCTGTGGAAGGGGGCCTCCCTGCACCAGGAGATAGAGACATTCTTGTCACCAGAGATGGGAAACTCTGAGCCCTGGAGGCTGTAGTCACAACCCATTTAATTTTTTCTAACTTTCTTCTCAGCCCAAATTCCGTTCAGAATTCCTTACTAATTGAAGCTCCCGGAGTTCAGTTTTCTTTGTCTAGTCAATTCCTCATAGATTCATTGTCTATATGAAAAGTATAAAAGCTGCCTGTCTTGGTCAATTTCTTTAGTTCCCTATTTTATAATTAGGCTTCTGAACACAGGCAATAAAATTTTGGATTTTTTCTCCTAATAATTTGTTTCCTAGAACTGTAATTCTTAGTGCAGCTTGAAGTCTTGAGGGTAGAGAAGAGTTTTTCCTTCTCTTTTCCCACTATGGCTTCAGCAGCAGATTTTGAAATAATATTAAAATTAAGGAGAACTTTTTGATCCCAGCCTCTTTCATTGATCCTAAACCCTGAAAATGGGGATGTGCCTGTCCAAAGGCATGAATCCTGAATGGGGAAAGACTCCGTGTAGGTCCTTTCTAACTAAACAATGAGAATTCAGGGGAGTCGACCTATGAGATGTCTTATTTTGTTTGTTCAGAGTAGGGGGTGGCTAGATACTTCCCTAGCCTGGAATAAAAGAGGTTACTTACCTTCCCTTAGCCATGGCCTGGGAGACACAGGAAGAGGGCCCCATTCTTCAATGCCAATCAATGACAAAGCAGAGGGAAGGAGACTCAGGAGAGAGAATTGCTTATGGTCAGTGAAAGTGTGAAGTATGAGTCCACTGCCCTTAGCGGAAGCAGTGGACCCTCTTAGCTGCCCCTTGTCTTCCCTGGGGATCTGACGTGGATGTCTCCAGCATTCTTGAGTTCCACAGAAGCCTCAATGTTGGGAGCCCTCGGTGAGGTCCCCTTTACAGGTGGGAGGCCTGTCTTCCTCTGATGAGGTTTACAATAAACTGTCACCTGCTCTGACAGTGACTGGCAGATTCCTTTGAGTTCAATTGCAAGAAGTCTTCTTTATCCTGTTGATGACAGGTGTGAGCGTCAGACATTAGACTGACAGCAGCTAGACCCCAGCCGGAGACAGCAAGGGTCTGTACAAGGTGTGTGCTGACAGGATCCCATGACGTTTGTAAGGTTCTTGTTAAGGCTCCTAGGGTTTGCCCAGTGAGGCGGGTGCCTTGCTCACTGGAGAGAGGAGGAAGTGCACCCCATGTGGGACACATTTTGGCTGGTTGTTTGGTCACTGTGAAAGCATTAGCCCTGTGACAAGGACAGGTTCTAACCCGTCTGGAAATGAGTGTAACAATAACAAGAACCTGTGGATCACCCGTCCTCAGTGGCAGTTCAGTGAGATCCTGTTGCACCTGTTACAATTGTATGGCAGTCTCTACACCATTGTCTGTTCCTAATTTGAGTCATCTGGGGGAAACAACTGAAAAAGGACGTTTGTCAGGGAGCTGGGAAGAACCAAGCTGCTGTGCTGGACTTTCCACAGTGTTTATTGAATTTGCCACCGTTATTCGTCTCGGTTAAAACTTTTGTTGTTGTTGTTCAGAAGCTGTGTGGATGTCACGAGGACAGCCGGTTGGCCAAATTCTGGCAACGGGGGACTATTTTTGCAGAAGCAGAATTGAATTTAGCTACAAGTGACACAATTTTACAGATATAATCTAAAGGCTTAGTATTATTTATGTATATAGTCAGTATGAGTATGATTTGTATATGTAATCAGCCTATTAGTGTAACAAATCTTTTAGAGTATTTCCATCCAGAAGAGGCTATAAAGCACTTATGAAAGTTAGGCAAACTTATTAAATTAAAAAAATAATTTAATGTTTATTTTTGAGAGAGGGACGGAACGTAAATGGGGCAGGGGCAGAAAGAGATGGCGACAGCATCTGAAGCAGGCTCCAGACTCTGACCTGTCAGCCCAAGGCCCAATGTGGGGCTTGAACACAGACTGCGAGATCATGACCTGAGCCGAAGTAGGATACTTAACTGAGTGAGCCACCCGGGTGCCCCTAGACAACCTTATTAAAAGCAGGACTCTTTGTCTTTTCAACAGAGAGAAAACTAAATTTCAATTTTGCAAGGATTAATTTTGATATGTATTTATTTTGAGGGAGCCTGCAGGCATGCGTGCTCAAGCGGGTGGGGAGGGGCAGAAGAACAGAGAATCCCAAGCAGGACTCACACTCACCCTAGAGCCTGACACTGGGACTGGATCAAACCATCCTGAGATCATGACCTGAGCCAAAATCAAGAGCAGGTCACTTAACCCACTGAGCCATCCTGGTGCTCTGAATTTTGATATCTTAACTTAGTTTTTACTCAATTTATTTTAAACGTAGGCAGCTTGATCCCATATTTAAAATAATTTGTTTACACTCCTTTAATGGTTCTCTGTCCTGATTTTATTTTATGTTTTCTCTTCAAACCATACTTATTTCAGGAGAAAATTACGTTTCTTTTTTTAAATTGAAATATTATTTTTTTTATTTTGGAGATAGAGCGCACAAGTTGGGGAGAGAGAAAGAGACAGCGTGAACAAGGGAGCGTCAGAGAGAGTGGGAGACAAAGAATCTGAAGCAGGCTCCAGGCTCTGGGCTAGCTGTCAGCACAGCGTCTGACACAGGGCTCAAACCCACAAATCGTGAGATGATGACCTGAGCCGAAGTCGGATGCTTAACCATTTGAGCCATTCAGGCACCCCTAAGCCTTACTACTTTTATAAGCTCTAGCGCCACCCCCAAAGATCACCAAAGACAGAGCCAAGGATGTGGAAAGCCAAGCCTCCCCTTAGGGCATGAAAACAGAGGGGCAGGAAGGAAATAGTTCTTCCCAGGAAAAGAAAGATCCATAACCAATGGGTCTGGACTTGGAAAGGAAGGGATAATGTGAATTTTTATTTCCCTCTCTCATGTAGGCTCAGGAGGAATTGATTTAAAAATGAAACAAGCAAATGAAGCACTCAAACAAGCTCTTGGGAACCCTGCCCAGGTTTACAAAATGTTTTACTGTGGGCCTCAGTTCAGTCCTTGACCAAGGACAAAAGTCATCTCAGGAGGATCACCTGTAACCTCAGGTGGTGTCCTGTAAAATGGTGAGCGTCTCCTCAGGTAGAAAGTCACCTGGGACAGGAAAGTAGCAGATGGAGAGCCCAGGGAAAGGAGGGCGAGAGGGGGAGAAGAGAAGTCAGTCTTACAGCCTTCGGTCTGAAGCACCTCTCCCGCTTCTAACTGTTCAGAGGCCTTTTGTAAGGGATCTTTCAATGCAACTATTCTGGAATACTGAAGGCTTTAGGAATCTTCTGCATACGTTTTAAAGTAGGCACTCCATTCTGTTTATGTAGATTGGGTCCCCTGACTTTCATGCATACTCTTTAAAAGAACAGTCTGGTCTAACTTGATCTTTTCCTGTAATGGCCACTGTAATTCTAGATTATTTTCTAACCATTCTTTTCCCTTTCTAGATATGTCCACCACCTGGGATTACAATTCTTAGACTTAAAGAAGCAAGTGTGCTAGACAGGATTGCAGTTGACTCTGCATATATCCAGCTAGCTAAATGTTTGGGTTTCTAGGAGCTGAACTAATACCTAAAAAGGAGATACCAAAGGGTTGGGGACTGTGTGGTGTTTCACAGGGTATCTAGTGGCATGAAAATTTTCTTGATGCTGCCAGGTGACCGAGTGCCCATGTAACTTGTTTCATATCACAGGAGACTTCTTCAGGTGGTGGGCCCTCTAACAGCCTTTAAATGCTGAACTCATGCCAATATATTTTTGTGACTTTTTGACCTCCAATATCTGGCTAGCAACATCCTTTATTTACACAAAACAAGACAAACAAACATGTACTTTCATATATCAGCAGCACTGTGTCCTGTCACTAGTAAGACTCACCTTCCATCCCCTTGGGAACCTCTTGCTGAGGATGTGGCATGAAAGGTAGGAGTTGACTCAGGGCAACCCTTCTGTCAGCTCACTAGGGGTCCAGGCATACACACCAGCACGACTGGGCTCCTGACATCACCATCTGTAGCAGAAGCTGACCTGATGTGTAATGGAAGGTCAATGGGATCAGGAGCTCCAGGGTAAAGACAGAGACAACTAGAATGGAGCCCCGACCCAGAGGAGCTTCCCCACAGCGCTGGGAAAGTGGGAGAAGACCATGACCCTAAGGTTTGCGGGTACCACACCTGTGTTTCTCCTTGCTGGGTAGTTGCCAGAGGTTTGCTCCAGATCTGGTCCCTGGCACTAAATCAAAATTCACGAAAAAAAATTGAGAATTACTTGGATTTATTAGAGAATTTAAGAGTCAGGCAGCATCTCATCTAGTATATAGAAGGAAAGTCTCCTGAGCTAACCAAAAGATAGGCTTGAAAAGTTGGGGAAAAGCATAAAAAGAAGACAGGAATGTATTAGCAAGGATGCATTGTTTGGACAAGGTGGCCCAGTTAAGGGGAGCAGAAAGGCTCTCAGTAAGTGCCCCAGAGTGGACCAGGAAATTCCAGGTTGACTCTTTCTGGTTTCCTTGCTTGGGGTTGAACCTGCACTTGGGTTAGGTATTAAGTCTTGGTTTCCTGACTTGGCCCCTTAATCTAAGTAACACTATTTGGGGCCTGTGGATTTCTGTTCAACAGCCATCACAAGGAAGCAGTGTTGTTAACACTACTCTATGCTCCTGCCTGACAGGTATTATCTCATTTAATCTTCACAAGAATCCTCTGAGGAAAATCTAATTCTTGCCCCATGTGCTCACTGAGAAAACTGAGGCTGAGGATGTTGGGGAGCCTGCCAGGGCCCCACACCAGAAGAACTGTAGAACGGCCGTGCTGGCCCAGGCCTGACTCCAACCCATGTACAGAATCCCTTTGACCTCTCCTCTCCCAGAGCAAAGAAGTGCTGGAGATAATGTGTGAGGTGTCTCACTGAAGTGGGTCCAGAGGAGGCACTGACCCACTGTTTAGATGCATGGAATCCTGTTTCTAAAGAGAGCAAGACCAGTCATCGGAGGGAAAATTCACAGTCCTGATAAATACTTTCTTGCTCGAAATAGCTATTTATCTTAAACTTGTGACACTAAATCTCAAGGAAAGGACATTGGACACTGAGAAACTTAATATCCATACAGAGAATGGGGAAGTAAATGCAATTCCTGTATTCTGCTTTTCCTCCATTTTTTAATCCAGTTTTGTTTTGTTTTTATGTAACTTGTTTCTACCTGTTTTGAGATAAGCTTGAGAAGGAATAGTAACATATCTGTGAAAGGATAAGAGAGGAACATTACAAAACACCATTACATCCCTGGACACCATGCTCCTCTGTCTCCTTCTGTACAAGGATTTAGGTCATTCCCATCACATCCAGAGTTTTGGAGATTTCCAGTCCACTCCAGATTTTTCCAAAACCCAGGGGCATCCCATCCTGAGATAGTAATAACTCCTCCCCCTGTGGCGTCTGTGTTCCTTCCTCTGGCCTACCTTTCCTGGAATAAATAGGAACCACTAGACTAGATTATCCTGTTCTCAGCTCTCCAGGAGATTGTAACCCAAAACTCTGGGACTAAAGGACATGCAGGCTGATGCTCAAAATCAATCTGGGCTCCTGGTGTGCTTCTTCTCATGAACCACCTGCCCATCCCTGCAGTCTCGGTAATTGGTAGATCTGGGTTCCAGGGATGAGCTGGGCCCTCCCTTCTCCCTTTTGGGTCCTGCTTCCATTCAGTAGGCTTGCCCTCTCCCACTTCCCATCCCCACTTCCCCAAAAGTCCAGGGCCACTGGGCAGATACTACTTACCCTAGGAATGTTGGGAACAGTATCAAGAGGCCCCACCCCAGACCAGCTGAGTCAATCATCTTGAGGACAGTGGTCCAGACTGGGTGGTCCAGCGGAATCATGGGCCTTACACCAACAGCCTTGGACCCACTTGCCAACCCAGCGGACCTGCAGCCCTGTACTTGGGACCATGCCCATGTAGCTATACCTGTCATAAGTGAGACCCGGGAACGGACCTGAGTGGAGGGTCAAATGGGAACGAGCTTGGCCACCACCACCTTAAGATTTGGGATTCGGGGCTTCCTGGAGGTAGTGTCCCTGGCCTGGTCCCACCAGATGCTGAAGGAACATCTCCCTAAACCAGGTTGTGGAGCTCGCTGAGTCATGGCTGCTTGTCCATATGCCTTAAAAATTGGTGGTCCGTTTCCAAGGCAGAGAGCAGGGTGTCAGGCCCCTTGCACATCCCACATCTTCCACAGCCCTCTGTAAACATTAGGGATGAATGCAATCTTTGTACCCTGCCACAGGGCTCTAACATCTTAAAAGAAAGGAGGATGGCCTTTTAAATGGATTGTTCTAATCAGAATCTCATTTCTTTCCCCTTCCTAAGTTTTTGAAACATGCGTCCTTCATCTTCCAGGCTGCCCTTTGCCGGGGAGGAGCCTCAACTGCTCCACAACTCAATCAGAGCTTAGAGGACCAATGGTGCCAGTGGAAGGCAACACCTGGGAAACAATATAAGGTGGTTGGGAACACTCAAGCTGCACAGAGGGACCACTGCAGAGGGCATTCCATGCTGGTGGGAGTTCATAGCAGGGAGTAACATCTTGAGGCTGCACTTACCAAGGCAATAAGCAGGGTACCATGACTGCACACGGTGTGGGCATATGACCTGCTGTGTGGTTGCTGGAGAGCAGCTCCCAGAAGCATCAGGTCGCCCCTGGCCGTGGTTTCTCCTCCTCTCTCTGTGAGCACATCCATTTGGTGCAGGTGAGTAGGTTTTAAATAGAAATAAAGATGTGTGATTGTATCTTCCCTCTAGAATGAAGAAGATCGGAGGAGAGCAGTGTGGAAGAAGCGTATGAAAATGATTGAACAGCACAATCAGGAATACAGTCAAGGGAAACAGCTTCTCGGTGGCAATGGATGGCTTTGGTGGCATGGTGAGTGTGGCATGGATTGCTAAACATTTGTGCTTCCTCTCCTGAGTACTTTGCCAAGGTAATCTCAAACTTGTCAACATCTACTTCCTTTTCCATCACAGTGAAGTATTCAGGCAGGTGATAAATGGTCTTCAAATCCAGAAGATCCACAAAGGGAAAGTGTTCCAAGCTCTTCTCTTTGCTGAGATCCCCTCATCTGTGAATTAGAGAAAGAAAGGCTACATAACTTGTAAAGAATCAGGTGGGACAATATTCATCAGGTCCCTCTCAAGAGTCAAGGCAAAGGAATCAGTGTCCTTACTATGGCCGACTGAGAAACAATGTGTAATTCACTATATTTTAAAAGACTTTGAGATGTGTGTGCTGTTGTCAAATATTGCTATTTGGTATAATGAGAGCTTTTTAATTTGGTTTCAGGGTCAGTGGGCTTCTGACTGGGCTTTTAGTGCAACAGGTGTCATCGAAGGACAGATGTGCAGGAAAACTCACAAACTTGCTTCACTGAGTGAGCAGAACCCGCTGGACTGTGCTTGGTCTGAAGGCAACGGGGGCTGCAGTGGTAGCAATATGGATGGTGCCTTCCAGTGTGTTAAGCAGAATGGAGGCCTGGACTCAGAGGAATCCTATCCATATCGTGCAAATGGAAATGGAGCTCTTTATCTTGTTATAAACTTGAACACATTCAGGGAAAAGAGATGCCATCTTTAATTTTCACAATTTAGATTGTGGCGTTTGTATCTGCAAACTGTCTTGGGCTCATGTTTCCCAGGACATAGATGTAATCAAGTCTCTACCCCTTTAACTTTGAAAGCTCCAATCTTGCAAATACAGCCCAGAAAATTCTGCTGCCGACATAAATGGGTTCTTGACAATCCGTAAGATGGAGTATAAACTTGTGAGGTCAGTGACACTTATAGGTCCTGTCTCTGCTGTTATAGCTGCAAGCCTGGATACCTTCCAGTTCTATGACCAAGGTAAGCATTTGTTTATGTAGAAATTTAGGCAGAAAAGTGGAAAGACCACTATCTCATACACCAAGATTGACTCTTTGGTATGTTGAATTTCATGTAGAATTATGGGGGGTATGGATGTAACACAATCGCTTATTGTGTACATGTAATATTTGTGCCTAATATTTTGTAATGACTGGGGACACATCCTCATGGTGTTAATCACTTCATAAATATATGTGAAAGGCTACATAATTTGCCACATGATTTTGGAGTTATTAGAACTTTCAAGTATTTCATATCATCCTACTACTAAAATTAAAATTTTTTGAACAGTTTCATTCAAGTAACTGAGCGTTCTGTGCTGTTTCCTTAAGCTGATATCCTAAAAGTAGGTTTCCATGAGTGATCTTTAATGGCTCATGACTAGTTATTTACAAAAGAGATTGTGCCACTTTGTTTTTGGCTGATATTCGATGAGGGCATAAGTTTCTCACCTAGCTCAAAAAATATTTTCATTCTTTTCAAAGTTTAACGTATTTTGAGGGAGAGAGAGAAAAAAAGTGCATGCACATATGCACATGAACAGAGGAAGGGCATAGAGAGGGAGAGAGAGAAGCCCAAACCGGCTCTGCACTGACAAACTGTGAGATCATGACCTGAGCCAAAACCAAGAGTCAGATGCTGAACCAACTGAGCCACCCAGGCACACCACCCACCCAAAAGATCTGGCTTTTTATGTCATATCTGGAAATAGGTCATTTCACTGAATTTTGACATGCCTCCCTTACACAGTTGATAGGCTGAGTTATTATCATACATGGGAATACATACATCACATGGGAATCCTCACTCCATCACTGAATGTTACTCTCCCGGCATTTATTATGATCCAAACTGCAGGCATGAATCCTACATCCTGGCGTCTAATCGTTGGCTATGGCTCTGAGGGACCAGAGTGGGATAACAAAAACTATTGGATTGTCAAAAACAGTACAAAAGCCAAAAATACCTACCTTTAAAATTGAAAAGGAAATCCTTTTTGGAATCTGTGTTTAGATGTAGATTCTCAAACCCCTGAGCACACTTGTAAAATCCAAGAAACCCAGAACCCCTCTTGGGGTAAATAGACATATTCATGTGATGGCAACAGTAAGATAGTGTCTCAAGCTTGTTAGGGTCCTGATGTAGTTTTGGTACCACTGTCCTTCTAAACTGGTGATGCTATGAAACTGAAATACATCTGGTCCCAAGAGTTTCTTCTTTCTGTGTCTCCATTTTCAGTCTGTGTTAAGGTTTTGGATAGAATGCTGTGCAGGGTTAGAACTCAGTGATGGACAAAAACAGCCTCTCCTGAATCTTCCTGAATCTGTCGTGGCCTCTGGTGCACTGCTCGGTATCAGGTGCTATTGTTCCTAAAGACAAATGTGTTTGATTGTTTGAGCCAAATGGAAAACCCTGACTTCTTTCAGCTGGGGAGAAGCCTGGGGCATAGATGGCTAAACACTGATGGCCAAAGACCAGGACAACCACTGTGGTATCACCTCCTCGGCCAGCTTTGCTACCGTGTGGGACAATGGAATAAAGAAAGCCTTGACTGGGGACAGAGTATGCAGAAGAGGGTTTTATCTTAACACTGACCAGAACTTACAGTGTGGAATAAAACTTGAATGTCTGAAGAGCCAAGTTGTGAATGGATCCTGTGACACTTTATACTGGTAATGTTCCCACCTCTCTTTATAGCTGTTAACAGCCTTATAGGAATTTGTGCAATGACATGTAACATTTCATGTTTTTAAAGTGATGTGTGTAGTTTACTCTTAAAAATAACATCATTTCAAAGTGGAAGTGGGTAAGTTTTGCACACACTAAATTGTGAGAGTAAAAAATGTCATTGGGCTCTAGGGACATAACTGTGCCAGTGGTCCACTAGGAGAATGCTGGGTGGTGTCTGGCTCACGTAGTTGTAAATATGCCCATGTCATGGGAGCTGCCCTTAGGAGGTGTCTGTCTCAACCCTTGCATAGAGCAAAATGTGACCAATGATCTGTAAGGAAAGAAGGTTAATTATTTTAATAAGGAAAAAGTACACAATTAGGTAAGTGAACACACATACATAGTATTTCCGAGGTAGAATTAGTGCCCTAAATATCATGGCCCATTTGACCCCAGATGGTTACAATCCACCTGAGCTACAGGACAGATGTCACTGCAGTTTCAGGTGTATCTTCCCTACCTGCAGAGAAGATCGTGTAACCACTTTGAGGGTGAGGAAGAACCAGACACAGTGGATTGTAGGAATGTGTGTCTTGTGTCCACAGAGGTTTGTAGCAAGCCCCAGTCATGAGACCAGCTTGAAAAACAGAGCTGGGACCTCAGAGGTGGGAGACAGGTAAAGACATCCAAAGTGATCATCTGAGACCCAGCTACTCAATCCCGGAATTTATTAAAAGAACAGGTTTTTCCTATTGTCCTCAGGCTAAAGATGCACATAGTTCTCTGTGTGTATAAATGCTCATGTTCCCACTCAGGAAGCATGAGGAGAAGATGTAAGCATGTAATTAACAGACCTCATAACCTCTCGTGAGCACACGAGGTGGAAGACAGCAGGGCTAAGCCCACAAGGCCTCCACACCTTGAGACAAGTCCTCCTGTTCCAGGACAACATGTCATGGTGGAAGCACCCTCTGTGAGACTTCCCAGCTAGGTACTTACATTTCCAACTGTTTGACCTAAATTGACAAATGTGGTGTTTGGAGGGAAATTCTGTGGGCTTCCTGACAGTACTGTCAGGTGCAGTCACAGAGGACGTGGGGACTCCCGAGCTGAATCCCTTCTCCCCGTGAGGATCTGAATTTGAAGAACCGGAACTGATGCAGCACCTGCTGGGTCTCAGCCATCACCTGGTGGAAGACACATCCCCAAGTGCCAGGAGGAGCAGGTGCTGGGAGGGGGAGGAGGTAGCTGAGAAAAGCAGGAGGAAGAGATGCCTGATGTGAACCCAGAGGAGCCGGTCAGTGGCACAGGAAAAAACGGGGGTGTCTGAGCAGTGACTCGGGCTCAGAACCCCAGAGAAAAGAGAGAGTGCATGTAGGGAAGGTGGGATGAGTGTGAGGCGGGGGTGTGCGGAGATGAGGCTGGTCCACTCGGGTTTTTAGGACATGAGGGCACCACTGGGGAAGCAGTAGAGAGACTGGTTACCCTGACTGTAGAACACACTCCTAGGATCCTAGCAGCTCCACAAAACCATCTCTCCTGATTCCGCCTGGGCTCAGGGGTGTAGTTTTCCTCGGAAGTCTCTCCAGGAGCTGCACTCTTCTTTGGGTTCCTCTGGGCTGGCGTCCACGCAGGCGCACTGGTGCGGTGTCCTAGATGCGGGTGTGGGTGGGGCCTTCAGCCTGGCTGCTGACCAGAGCACCTGTGCAGGCCTCCAGGTTGCTTTGGTTCCCACAGCTTGAATGCTGCTCTGACAGCAAGTCACAAAGGCAGGCGCCAGGATGCCCAGGAGGAGTTTCAGGCTCCTATGACCTGACCTTGGTCCTGGATGAGACTCTACTCCTGCGCTGTATTTGAACCCTGGCACTAGCACAGCCCAGGGACCTGGGGACGGGCGAGGACCCCACCTTGTTATAGGGAGAGGCAAGGCCACTGAGCTGAGGCTTGTGCAGGATAAAGACAAGGTTGGGTTTGTCTTTGGAACATGCAGTCTGCCACAGTCAGACTCTGAACATCCCCTAGAAACGACTCCTTCTGACAATCATCTTGTTTCACCGTGACAAGCTCCCTCAGCCTGCTGTCCACACCATCCCGGGAGTTCAGCCCAAGATTTGAGGACATGTGCAGGTGCTAATATGAGGGAAAGTGGGAAGACCTGGCCTATGTGTGGATGATTCAGCAGATATTAGACTTGTATACTTTTCAGAGTTATATATATTTTTTAAAACTTGTGAAAAGTTCCAAAGTGCATCTTCAGAGTTTTCAGAACGTTGTGTTTTCTAAGTTTCTCTCCCTTTGGACTGAGCAGCCCCTGACCAGGACTGCCTTGCAAGGAATTTGAACCAGGGAGCTGAGGTCCGAGGGGTACAGCACAGGGCAGGGCACAGACATGACCTCCCTCAGCTGCCCAGGAGCAAGCTAGACTTGGGTCAGGGAGGCTTCCAGAAGCTCGCTGAAGCTGCAGCAGTGTGCCATGGTTACCATGACCTAGGGTCTTCAGAATTCAAGGGCCTGAGGGGCTCAGGCATAGGGGATCCCCTCAATCCTGCACCCAGGACAGATGTGGTGGCCAAAGTCAAGGTGCCAAGATTAACAGCACTCACAACAGGAAAGGGCCAGAAGCCAATGAATTGCACAGTGTCCCCAACCTAGTAGTTGGATTTCGGTCAGAAGCAGATTTTCAGCCTCCTGTCCACAGGAAAAGAGGACACTTGTGCCCTCCGTAGAATCAGCATGTAAGCTGTGTGTCATAAAATAGGTAGAGAATGTTCTATTCCACTTGGTGAGATACTCTTAATGGATGGTGATGCACACAGGACACGGTGACTATAGTTCAGATGCTTCCTGTGCAGGAGAGGGGATGGCGGGAGCTGACTTAAAGTGAAGGGGAGGAGCGCCTGGGTGGCTCAATAGGTTAAGCATTGGATCTCAGTTCAGGTCATGATATCACAGTTCATAGGTTCGAGCCCCAAGTCAGGCTCTGTGTTGACAGATCCGAGCCTGGAGTTAGCTTCTGATTCTTAGTCACCCTCTCTCTGTCCCTTCTGCCATTCCTGTTCTCTCTCTCTCTCAAAAATAAATAAACAATCAAAGAAAAAAGTAAATAAAGGGAGGGGAAAAGGCTGACATTGAAGGTTAAATTAGAGCGAGGGGAGGCAGATTTGCGTCAGGGGTTAGGGCTTATCTGCAGCTCTACATGGCATCAGGGAGACATCCAGGGAGAGCCCCACTTCTTCCAACCTGGTGGGCAGCACTCGGATGAGTGACTGTGTCACAACAGAAGGTCTTCAGCCTCTGCACTGACTTGGGCCATAAATCAGCGGAGGTACTGGCAGGGTTCCCCAGCCCCTTCCCTGCCCTGAAGGGTCTTGTGTCTGGACTTACTGAGATTTGAGGCTGAGGGAGAAACCAGAATAAAGACAATCTGATGCTCCAAAGAGCACTGGCAGGGGGAGGAGTTCTCAGATGACAAGGACCTGCACAGATTATGTTAAATGTGAATGGAATGCTGTGCCTGTAATATAACAAAGACATCAAAGAAAATATCAAGAGTGATTTATAAAGTGTTTCAGTATATAATGCTGGGGCCCAGGGCATGAGGACATGTAGCGAATTTGGCAGATATGGTGACTGTGCACAGTCTCTAAGCAGCGCCTACGGATGTCCAGGCATCCTGGAGCTCTGGGATGCCATGCAGACTTGTGGCAGCTTGCTGCCTTGAATTTACAAACGGGGGTTCGGGGGTGGGGTAAGACCTAATGGTCGTCTAAATGTATACATTCTTCCAGCAATGAATAAACAGCTGCATTTGTGGAAATCGCAGTAAATATTAAACTGTACACCACCACTCACAAAACTCTGGGTCATTTGTAACATGTACTTAGGTTCTACAGGGTATTTTCTCCACCTTTTTACTGCAACCTGGAGCGGCCAAGTGGGCTGCCCGTGTCACACAGCTGGCAGTTCCTGATGCAACTGGTTCTTCAGTCAGTGCTTAATGATGACATCTGCGTAAGGTATTTTCATACACCTTTTTCTATATCTTCTGTAATTTTGATTTGAGTGATCAATGGAGGATGGGTTACACCTTCTGTGAACACAGTAGTTTTCCAGATTTAAAGATTAGGTTCTAGACTGTATATGGACCAGCCCAGAGTTTCTGGTTCAAGGTCAAGTTCCCTCACAATTTCTGCCCTTCCCCCCAGAGGGAGCCAGCTTCCTGCTGTGGGTTAAACGTACTCAGGTCTGAACACAAGGCTAAGTGAGAATGGAGAGAACTTGTATAACTGTGTCACACACAGACACACACACACACACACACACACACACACAGCGACAATGAGATTGGAGACAGAGAGACAAAGAAGAGAATGAGAGACAAGGAAATCTATTTGGATTTGTTATCTGGAAGTTTCATAGGTCCTCAGGACTATGAAGATTATGCCCCAGAAGTCCAGGAGTTACCCAGAACCAGCCACACATCAAGTTACACATGGTTCCTGGGGAGGGTGAAGTGTTGTTTGTGGCTCAATCCTTACCCCTCAGAAGTAGTGTCTCCATTCATATTCCTTCTGGCCGGTTTTACCCAAATCAAAGAATGTATGAGAAGATCCTTGATAAAATGTGGCTCAGAGTGGCAGGACTATCCACAATGTCACCGTGTGTGCCAGTGTCCTTCAGCCACTGCTTAGGGACCTGTGGGCCTCAGGGCTCAGTGACAGAAGACTCTGCCAGGAGGATGTGCACTTTGGACCCAGCAGCCGCCCCAACTGCAGTCAGCACAGAGATGCCGCGGGTCTCCTGGGGAGGCTGCTGACCTGGGTTCAGGTGCTGCACAAAGACTGATTACCCCAACTTTGCGAGTGTGTGTGATAAACCCACGTCAGAGAGAAGTAACCCGGGGTCAGAGGCATACCGTGCATCTGACAAAGGCAGGGGCTGAAGCCCAGTGTCTGACAGTGCTGAGTATACGGGCTAGGGAGGGAGGAGAAAAACTGGATTTGCTGCCAAAATTCATGCTTCATGAGACCTCACTGGACAAGGTTTCTGTTTGGGCCCCTTGAGGGCAATTGGGAGCCACACTGGATTCCCATTCCTGCCTGAGGCTGCTGAGTGGGGAGGAGGGCAGTGAATGCACTGGACCGAGGGGCTCAGGCTCTGCGTTTCACACCCTCTCCCCCAACTCCTTACCCAGAGTCCAATAGACCAGGAGAGAGCTCAGAGCCAGGCTGCCTCCACTCCCATGTGTGGAATTTTGTCCTGCGGCAGAAATGACTTTTCAGGGATGCATTGGAGTATGTGGCCTTGGGCTAGGGCCACCCCTAGTCTATCTCCGAGGTGGAATTCAGCCCCAGACCTGAGGACCAGAGCCAGGCAGTCCTATGGAGGCCCAGGTAAGGATGGAGGGATGGAAATTCCACAGGGGCCAGTGTTACTTAATGCATTGGTGGGCAGTCTGCTGTGAGGGGTAGAGAGGGTCTCCTTCCAAACTGTCCCTGGTGTGACATGACCCAGGTGCAGTTAAACACCGACCTGCCTGAGGCTGGGGAAGAGCCCGGAGCTCTGTCTGCGGGCTCTGTAAGGGGTCTCCTCCTATCTCTGAGGGGCAAGCGTGTCTTGGACTGAGGGGGCCTCACTGGAGGCACCAGCATATGGAGTCCCTAGTCCTTGAGCTCCCTGCTTACCAATCACATTTTGACCCTCGTAAAACAGTTTTAAGGGAGTCCTCCTAAAAGTAGGCCATGCCACAAATCTGAGGTGCCATGTGGGCCTCCCAGGGGCACTGCTCATGGATGGGACAGGCTCCTTGGGGCAGCTGAGGCCTCCAAAAGAGGTCTGTTTTCAGACACAGCACCATTGTCACCGCACAGTGACTCTCTGAGTATCTGCAAGATCATGTTCAGCTCCCTCCAAGACCACAGCCCTAGAATGGTCAAGACTTCGATCTTTTCCTTGGAGAGATGCCCACGTGGGCACATTTATATCACTCTGACAGCCGGTAGTTGGATTGCCTCAGACACTTGACCCTTTGCTCTGTCACCTACTGAAAATGCTGGGGGTTAGGGATTGAGCTACCAGCCCGGATGCAGGACCAGGTGGTTTGTGTGGATCCTGGATCCCTGGTCTGCACCATTGTCTCAAGGTCCCTGGTGTCTTCCCCACACTGTCTGGCTGCCACACACATCCGCGCTCTGTGGTCAGGAAAGTGTCACACTGATGCATGTGGGGATGCAGGCGGAAGGAAATACTCAGAACAGAGAGCAGCTGGTGTCCAGGAGAAGCTCTGCAAGGACTGCTGCCTGCTGTCCCCAGAGAGGAGCGCATGGGAGGGAGTGTCTTCTGCCCAGGGTGCAATGGTGGCTTCTCCATCAGGCCACTGGCCAACAGTGAGCAAAATTAATGTTTCCTTCTATGATTTTAATGTCTCCACCTGAAATCATGTAGTATTTTCACAATACTGTACACAAGTCTGTCCTGATCTTGTATCCTTCCGACAGAAAATCAGTTGGTGCAGGATCCTTTTCATTGGCAAATCTGGTCTGCTTGCAGGAAGCCGGAGGCCATGCGGCCCTTGAGACAAGTCCATGCCTGACAGTTTGTCCAGGACACAGGTTTGACGGCACATGGAGTGGACGGACCCATTCTCGGGAAACCCTAGAGTCTCCGCCAGACTTGGACTAACAGTCTGCAGACAAGCAAACTGCAGTGTGGCCCACGTTGCCACTGTGGGTTGAGTCATTTTGTTTTCTTAATTTCTATTTGCCAGTGTCTGACTTTTATAACCAGAGAGACATTTTCACTTAAGAATAACTGTTCTTGCCTTTTCTCCTTCCTGCCTTAATATTCCCATTGTCCATGTCCTCAGTCTGAAATCTTTGTTCCTACACAAGGGCTTAATTTTGTGTTTGGATGACCGACTGTGAAAGTCAAAGCAGCCCAGGTGAACTGGTCAATTGTTCAGGACCCTGCCATGTGTGTTATTATTCTCTGCAAACTAAGCTACTAACTGCAGCTGTATCTCAGCTCATCAGGTCCCTCCGCCATGGAGCCCTGCCTCTCACTACCCAAGTCCCAGCCCTGAGGCAGACTAGCTCTGCCCTCAGGACGATGGAGGAGCAACAGGCAGGCTCACTAGTAATGGGGCAGTGGGTCCAGAGCACCACTCCCGGGGATCCACTAGGTCCCAGTGCAGGAGACCCAAAAAGTGTTGTCCAGCTAACCTCACAGGTCTCCCCATTACTGTATATAATATTCTTAAATGGATTCATTATTTTCATTTACTAAAAGACATTGATTTGAAAAGTGGATTAATATCCATCTCATAATGGAAAAGCAATACTGGTGCCATTGACAGAAATATTGTGTCAACAGCCAATCATGTAGTTGACATCCAGTACGTGCAGCTCCTCCTCAGTCTCGCTTTCTCAACAGGGGAGATTAGCAGGGATGGAAGAGATGCTGAGGACTTCAGGCCCCAAACTGAGACTTGCTCCTAGAGCAACGTAAACCCCTCGAGGGGATTCGAAGACACTCAGCGGCACGGAACGCCAAGGACAGCTCCTGTGTGCACTTATTTTTCCCTTCAACAAAAATCTATGTCACTTACCAGAGTGGTATTGCTTCATCCACATCAGTCAGGGTCCTGGTGGGGACATTAATGGAAGGGCTGAGTCATGGGCAAAATTCACAGGAACACCGAGAAACAGTGATGCATCTGGAGACTGGGACAGAAGGAAGCCATTGCCTCCACTGGAGCAGAAATGAATGGGAAGAAATCTTTCCCTGAGAAATCTGGAGCCCAGGGGTGGAGCCGCTCCTGAGTCTAGAGTCACAGACCCACAACTGGAATCAGAGAAGCAGAAGGGAATGAAGTGGGGAGAAAACATGTGAGCCTTCTATTCCCACAGACTCTCCAGTGCCCCCCATTGGTCAGCCCTCAATAGAAGACAAATGGCAGGGGTCTACTTTTCAGGGCCTCTTTCCTTAGAAGAGTGGATGTTCTTTTTGCATGTCTACATTCTAGTGAATGGCCACAGCTTCTCTCTCTTGCTTTAAAGAGACCCAAAGCCTTTATGGAGCGGTGACGGACTTCTGTGGGTTCTGCTTTGTTCAGAAATCTGGATTACATGTCTCTGAAAAGCAGTCAGAGGGAATTCTGGTGGACACTTAGCAGAAACTGGTATAATTACTACTACTGGATTCCCTCAAATGAAAATCATACTCAGTCTCTTCAGTGTCCAGAGTCCATGAGGTTCTCACTAAATCTGGATGCTGTGACCCTGGAAGAACCCCTCAAACATAAAGGGCCAGCCTGGCTGTACCTGCGTAAATAGCTGCTAGATGGCAGCCAGGCTGTAAAGCTGCAGGGAGGTTGGGAGATTGAGGCTGAAAGTGGATGCCTTTGAGAGGAGTGAAAGATTTCCAGCTTGCAAGATGAGAAGAGTTCTGGAGAAGGCTGGTGGTGATGGTGGGCAGTCTGGTGCCCCTGCACCCTGCAGTAAATGTGACTAAAACGAATAATTTTGAGGTACGTCTCTCTTACCACAGTTTCTTAAAAACAAACAAAACCCATCAAGAGGAAGCGTACGAATAACCAGGTAAGAGAAAAGGTTGCAGGGGAATATGCACGATGACCCAGTGTGTTTGGAGTATGCAGAGCAGCTGGGCTCCCAACAAGGCTGAGATAGAAAACAGGATCCATTGCACTTTGCAAGAATTTGATATTTGTTACTCTACGGAAACATCTAAAGTGGTATCATCGGAAGAAAAATTAAATTTTTTGTTTGACTTTTTCTCTTTTTTTTTTCATTTCCCCCCAGTTTGAATCCATATGTGGGATGGCACCATAGTCTTGTTCAGACTTTGGAGTTGAGGACTTAACTGAACCAAGCTGTTTATTAGGAGCAAGGGTATTAGATGCATTGTCTCCAGACCTTGGCTGAGCAACTGTCGTGAGCACCAGCCCCAGGCTCACAACAGGGAACAGAGACAGGGTCACCCATGTGTCTGCTCACCCAGGTGGGCTGCCAGGCTCAAGTCAACAGTTCCTGAAAAACTGGCTCTGGGGGCTACTTTCAAGGATTGTACCTTGCTTTGGGGGGCCACCTGAGGGTAAGAGCAGACTTCCTCTTTGCAACCAAAGGTCACATGTGCTGAGAAGCTGGAGCCTCAACACCGTCAGGCCTGGGACTCAGCAGTTTCCAGACACGGGCCACTTCTGGGGCTGGAGCAAAAATCCCTGCTGACACCCTTGAGGAGGAGGGCCAGGGAGGAGCCCCGGGAAGGGGATTTTAAGTAGTGCTTAGTCCCTGTCATGGGCGCCTCTGGAAATGTCTGTGGCAGGAGTTACATTTTGCTGTTAATGTGTGTGTTTTTTCATCAGAGAAAGGATTTTCTGGGCCTAAAGCCTTAATCTCCCAGCCACGAGCCTTGACCCTCACTGCTCCATCCACAAGTTCCCGTTTGCCACATTCAGGAAGACTAAGCATCCTGAGAACTTTTCCTAGAAAAATATGAATTTTTTAATAACTGTTGGCATACCTTGGAATACTTTTCTACAACATTGTTTTATTATATAGTAGCTATTAAAATATCATGTTTTAGCAGGAATGGAAAGAAAATTCAATCTTCCCACCACCATGAACGACAGAAACAATTGGTCAATATTATCGTTATTAGTAGTTAGAAAACCTTCAGCTTCATAAGTCATTATGGGTAATTACATATGTATTTTCAAGATTTTTTTTCAAATCTGGAAAACATCTATCAAGTCAGATGTTTTTTATTCATAATTAAGCTTCAGAATTTTCAGGCACGTCGAATTTTCTCCTATGCTGACTCATTTTAATGCTTGTTGAATTGACAACACTATGAATCAGGCTGTGGGGGTCTGCGCCATTCTCCATCTGGTTTGAGGGGCTGAGATCCTCTGTGGGCTCTTCTCGCTTGGGACGCAGCCTCACTAGCACCCTGGGCTCTTCTACATCTGAGCCTCTCTGCCACAGGGTCCGGGTCCCCACTTCTCAGGGGTGGAGAATGAGAAGAGACTGTTTTAATTCATAAGAGTGCTCAGATTCGCACCTGAACTTCCATTTCTGTCCTTCCTTCCATGTTACATAGAAACCTGCATTCCTCGTCCACGACAGCCACGGAAACATTTTTTAACGCAGTCACCATGCTGCTTGTGGATTCCTTCTCTCTTGAAAACACGCACAGTGGAAGACAAGGTGATTGTGAGTCAGGGTGTCCTAGGTGCCACCCAGCCTCTCCTGAGCATCTGGCATTTGGAAGGACAGTGTATCTGTCTAAAAAGCTTGGCTTATTAAGGAAAGCCAGGAGCTCAAAAATCTGGATTTGCAAGGTAAATCCTGAACATTTGAGCTTTATTTTCATTTCTCCTTTACCACACTTCCCAAGGTAATGGATGTTTCTGGTGAAACAAGAGCGGGTTGCATATATGAATGTGAATAAAAAGTGGACATATACCTTCCAAAAATATTATCCTCATCACAGTCAAAATTGAGGGGCTGAGAGGAAAGGAGACTGGGGTGTTAGGGTTTCATGGGGACAGAGTTCAGTTTGAGATGAGGAATGTTCTGGAGATGGATGGTGGTGAGATTGCAAACAATGTGAATGCACTATGGTGAAAGGGGTCAGTTTGGTCATGCATATTTCACCAGAGTAAAAACCAATTCAGGAAAAACTTCTCAGTGAGCAGGTGAGTGTGGGAAGCTGTCTCACCCACTCCAGGAAAAAGAACAAGGACCAAGCTGGGCACCCTGGCGGTGTGTGGTCTCAGAGGGCAGTGCGGAGCCCCTGGGGTCCAGCTCCTGGTGCTGTTCTGTGAGTGTGACCAGCCAGCTGGACCTTCTGCTGCCCCACCTGTCCAGATCATGAGCTCTGAGCA
>NC_043712.1:63712057-63713158 GCF_006229205.1 Suricata suricatta
TATTTTCATTTACTAAAAGACATTGATTTGAAAAGTGGATTAATATCCTTCTCATAATGGAAAAGCAATACTGGTGCCATTGACAGAAATATTGTGTCAACAGCCAAGCATGTGGTTGACATCTAGTATGTGCAGCTGCTCAGTCTGCTTTCTCAACAGGGGAGATTAGCAGGGATGGAAGAGATGCTGAGGACTTCAGGCCACAAACTGAGACTTGCTCCTAGAGCAACATAACCCCTCGAGGGGATTCGAAGACACTCAGCGGCATGGAACACCAAGGACAGCTCCTGTGTGCACTTATTTTTCCCTTCAACAAAAATCTATGTCACATACCAGAGTGGTATTGCTTCATCCACATCAGTCAGGGTCCTGGTGAGGACATTAATGGAAGGGCTGAGTCATGGGCAAAATTCACAGGAACACGGAGAAACAGTGATGCATCTGGAGGTTGGGACAGAAGGAAGCCATTGCCTCCGCTGGAGCAGAAAGGAATGGGAAGAAATCTTTCCCTGAGAGAGCTGGAGCCCAGGGTGGAGCCGTTCCCGAGTCTAGAGTCACAGACCCACAACTGGAATCAGAGAAGCAGAAGGGAATGAATGGGGGAGAAAACATGTGAGCCTTCTATTCCCACAGACCCTCCAGTGCCCCCCATTGGTCAGCCCTCAGTCGAAGACAAATGGCAGGGGTCTACTTTTCAGGGCCTCTTTCCTTAGAAGAGTACATTCTAGTGAATGGCCATGTCTCTCTATCTCTTGCTTTAAAGAGATCTTCCCCTACAGGAGTGCTGCACCATACCGCCCGAACCCAGAAGTCATGGTTGTCTCTGGCTTTTCTGTGTGCAGAACTCCACAGAAGGTTCTGACTGGCCCAGTGTGGGTCCCGGAGCAGCCCTGCATAAACATGAAGGGGGGCGCCGGTGGAGTTACCTGATGGCCTGGCCCCAGGGCCCCAGTGATCCTGGGAAAGGAGCCATCCTCCCCACCCTGAGGTGTCTGTTGACAGGGGAAGGGGACTGAAGGACTCTGGACAAAGGAAAGCAAAGGCTGGTGAGAGTCCTTCTACTTCTCTGAGATCAGGTCCCGGGACCCACATGTGTTCATC
>NC_043712.1:63713258-63717766 GCF_006229205.1 Suricata suricatta
TTAAAAGACACTCCACAGCATAGGAGAAAAAGTTTGTAACATGTAACATAAAATGCAAATCAAGGATCATTCCTATTAAGGGGGAAAGTATTGATCACTCTCAGAGAAATGAACTAAGGATGTACAAGTACAGTTTGTGAAGAGAAAATACAAATAGTGGATGAAGCCATGGGAAGAATGTGAGCCTCCCTGGGGATCCAGAAATGAGAAGGACATGGCACATCCGTTCTCACTTAGCAGATCCACAATAAACAGCAGTGTCGGATCCTCTCAGATGTCCTGCAGTGCTGGGACCCAGCCCTCTTCTCCCTGCTGGAGAGACAGATCACAGATCATGGGACAGCCACGAGATGGCATTGTGGCAGTTCTGTGAACATTGAGAGTTTAGATAAGTGAGCCCTCTGACCTGAGGGTCAGCAGGGAAACTTGGATGAGTGTTTCTAAAGTTACATATTGTCAGTAAGAGTAGAAAGATGGGAAGGATCGAAGCATCCAGAAGTAAGGAGACAGTTGACTTTTGGAAGCTCTGCAGTGGTTTGAGAAAGTTTGGAATTACTTAGAAACCTGCTCCAGATTTTATGAGCATGGAAACAAATCCTAGTTCAAGGGACATGGTAATAGACAAATGTGGAAAGAAAGAAATATATTGACACCATGCTAATGCCTTTTGCCTCCACCTAACCTGATGTCAATTAACGCTGTCTTTACTCTCTGGTCACATTCATGTAATGAAATGTAACCATCTTCTATTTCTTCTCTTCCTTCTCCTCCTCTTCCTCCTCCTCCATTTCTTCTCCTCCTCCTCCTCCTCCTCCTTCATTTTCCTCTTTCTCTTCTTTCAAAAAGGGATAAAGGCATGAGAAAGATATGCAGGGAAGTAGGAATTGGTTGATGGGTCTATAAATGGGTCTGAGTATCAGTCTTAGTTCCCCAGAGAAACAGAACAGAATGTCAGCCCTCTACCCCACACAAACACACACACACACACACACACACACACACACACACACACACGCAGTGTCACAGTCTTGATGCAGAATTCTTTCTCCCCCAGGAACCACAGTTTTGTTCCTAAGACTTTCAACTCTTGGGTGAGGCTCAGGAGTTCAGGACATGCTCCCAAAAATAAGCCACTGTGACACATTGATTATTTTGAGCTGAAGGAACTTGAGAAGCAGCAGATGCAAAAAGGGCTCTCTGACATCCCTTCCAGAAGCAGCTCATAAAACTTCCCTGAGAAAGGTGTTCTCTCCTGAGAAAGGTTCCAGCAAGAGATCGTATGGTCACAAGGGTCTGGGAGTTAACACTGAATGCATCTGTGCAAACACAATTCCTTAGTAATTCTCATCATCCACGACTTTTGTGCCCTGTCCCCGAAGTATCTCCTTGTCACTTCCCCACAACTTACTGCACTTTGTCCATCATTTCTTTACAGATTTATCAATACTTCTTCTAAAGGTATAGAACTTCCAGCTGTGGTCATCCCCTGGGGTATTCAATCCTATTGGGAAGGCCCCGATGTCAGTATAAAATGTTAATACAACATAGATGCTTCCCCCGATGAATTTGCCTGATGTCAGTTTAATTCTCATGTTAGGCCAGAGATGTTAAGAGCACAGGAAAACATTCTTCAGTCAAGTGTGCTCAGGCGTGGGTTCTGTGTCCTGTCTGGGAACTCGTTCCCCACACCCACTCTCCTCCACCTGACTTGTGTGCTCCTGTTGCAAAAGGAACTGATTTGTCAATGCCACATGATTTGCATAGCAGAGGCTCAGCAAGCCCTTGAATCAGAGCAAGCAGTCTGGGCAATAATCCAACAAAGGCTGTGTTACCCAATGTTACCAGAAAGGTCAGCCTTGGTGCGGAGGATTACCTGGACAGGAGGAGACCCCATCCCAGGCACATGAGGCTTGGGTTGCCTTGAGGTGAAATGTGGGCCCCACAACCCCCTCCTCCAGGCACCTTACAGCAGTGTAAACAGCACACAAATGTTTGCAGGGGTCAGACAGGAAACACACTGCTGCAGGGAAGATGCACAGCCCACTGCACCCCTGGTTGCTCAGAGCTCATGATCCAGACAGGGGTGGAAACAGGAGGTCCGGGCTGGCTGGTCACACTCACAGGAAAGCACCAGGGAGCTGGACCCCAGGGGCTCCGCACTGCCCTCTGAAACCACACACCACCAGGGTGCCCAGCTTGGTCCTTGTTCTTTTTCCAGGAGGGTGTGAGACAGCTTCCCAACTCACCTGCTCACTGGGAAGTTTTTCCCGAGTTGTTTTTTACTCTGGTGAAATATGCATAACCAAACTGATCCCTTTCACCATTTTCATTTAGTGCATTCACATTGTTTGCAATCTCACCAGCATTCTTCTCCAGAACATTCCTCATCTCAAAGTGAACTCTGTCCCCAAGAAACCCTAACACCCCAGTGCCCTTTCCTCTCAGCTCTTCAATTTTGACTGTGATCAGGATAATATTTTTGGAAGGTTTATGTTCACTTTTTATTCACATTCATATATGCAACCCGCCCTTGATTCACCTGAAACATCCATTACCTTGGGAAGTGTGGTAAAAGAGAAATGAAAATAAAGTTCAAATGTTCAGGATTTACCTTGCAAATCCAGATCTTTGAGCTCCTGGCTTTCCATAAGAAGCCAGGCTTTATAGACAGATACACTGTCCTTCCAAATGCCAGATGCTCAGGAGAAGCTGGGTGGCACCTAGGACACCCTGACTCACAATCACCTTGCCTTCCACTGTGCGTGTTTTCAAGAGAGAAGGAATCCATAAGCAGCATAGTAACTGTGTTAACGAATGTTTCCATGGCTGTTGTGTATGAGGAATGCAGGTTTCTATGTACTGTGGAAGGAAGGACAGAAATGGAAGTTCAGGTGCGAATCTGAGCACTCTTATGAATTAAAACCTGCTCTTCTCATTCTCCATCCCTGAGTCTATGGAACAGACAGCAACTGACCCTTGCATTTTATGACAGGGCCATGGTCTGATATTGTGTGACCCCAGGTTTCCTCCTAAAGCTGAGTTCTGTGAGCACATTTCAAGAGTAGCAAATATCACTGCACTTCACAGTGAGGCCCAGCCTGCAGGACACGGGGTGAGTTTTACAGTGTCAGGGGATGGGATCCAGGTGGCCACGAACTATTTCATGGTAAAGGGCCTGAGAAGCTTTTTGTGCATTTCTATGCACAGAGAAAATGCTTCTAGACAAACAAAACAACAATAAATCTGACAGCCACACTGAGCACAGCAATGTGGTCACTAGTCTTGTGAAATGGAGAAGAAATAGGACTATGTGGTAATTTTCTTCTAAGATTAGATTTTTCATTTGAAAAAAATCAATAATTCTAAAACTCTGACTTTCCCAGATTTTCTTTTCAACGTTTGCTTTCTTTCTTTTTCTTTTCATTATCCATACAATGTGTTAAAACTATTTTACCATGACCGGTGACAGCACTGAGTACCTGTTGCTATTTCTTATTTTATGTTTAAAAATTTTTTTTATTTTTTATTTTTGAGAGACAGTGGGAACAGGGATGGGTCAGAGAGAGAGGGCGACACAGAATCTGAAGCAGGCTCCAGGCTCTGTGCTGTCACGGGGTTCGAACCCAAAAACCGTGAGATCATGACCTGAGCTGAAGCCGACACGTAAGGACTAAGGCGCCCAGGCGCCCCAGCTGTTGCTGTTTCTAAGTGGTCATGCTCTGTGTAATAGTGTCAGTCCCCAAGTTCTTTGTGAAATTCACACAGTGTGGGAACCTCTGGCACACAGTAGTGCTGCTCAGGTTCAGGAGTCAGTAAATGAGAAGTTCATCTACATTAAAAACAGTCTCAGACTATACACTTTGGGAACAGAGATAGTAAAGCTTATTTTTATTTATTTTCAGGACAGCGTTTTGCCAAAAGGATGAATGGAAGCTAATCAAGCCAGAAGTCTTCCCTTGTCCAGGTTATCAGGTATAAATTAGGTGTCACTAGGAGAAACAGCCAGATAAGGCCACAAGTCAGAACATTCTAGAAAACAACCAGTTTTGCAAGTTGGCCCTGGAGCTGGGTGTTCTGTACACAGAATGGTCTTTTGTGGCATCCTTACTATTGCCACCTCACCACCGTCCATCTCCAGAACATTCCAGATGGCCAGCTCCTGTTGGTTGATGAGGTCCCCCCAGTCCTTTCCCCATGGGAGGGCAGGAAGGGCCTGGGCTGGATGGCAGGCTCCCAGGCGCAGAGATATGAGGAGGTTGGAGAAGTGGGCACCTGGACTGGGTGGCAGGGGAGCCTCACAGGGAGAAGAGCCCAGGCGCCAGTGAGGCTGCGTCCCCAGCGAGGGGAGCCCAGAGAGGAACTCAGCCCCTCAGACCAGACTGAGAAGGACGTGGACCCCCACAGACTGGTTAATAGTATTGTGAATTGAACAAGCATTCAAATGAATCAGTAGATGAGAAATCTCCATGTGTCTGAAGATTCTAAACCTTAATGTTTGTGAAAAATAT
>NC_043712.1:63717866-63726004 GCF_006229205.1 Suricata suricatta
GCCCAGGCGCCAGTGAGGCTGCGTCCCCAGCGAGGGGAGCCCAGAGAGGAACTCAGCCCCTCAGACCAGACTGAGAAGGACGTGGACCCCCACAGACTGGTTAATAGTATTGTGAATTGAACAAGCATTCAAATGAATCAGTAGATGAGAAATCTCCATGTGTCTGAAGATTCTAAACCTTAATGTTTGTGAAAAATATCTAACTTGATAGAGGTTTTCCAGATTTGAAAAAAAAATTCTTGGAGGAGGAGCCAAGATGGCAGAGAGGAAGGGAGCTCTGTAAACTTCATCTGCCCCATCTATCAAACTGAGAAGAGCATTACTCTCATCTGCAAGAGTGGAAGGAGAAAATACAGACTCCAGAAAGAAGACAACCTCAAAGATGTCTGAGTGAGTGAGTGAGATCTGGGGAGATTGGAAAACGGGCCAGCCTGAGAGGGGCAGGGGAGGTGGGAGCCCAGCCTAACACAGGGAATGCACGTGGAGCCCCTGACAGACAAAGGGAAGAGAAAGAGAAACTAAACACACTCATAGAACTGTCTCTAGAGAAGAGATAAAGAACTTTTAACCCTGCACGGAGTCAAAAACTCTAATTCCATATATAAGCACAGGGCAACGAATCCCAAACCCTGGTGGCACAAGGGAAAAAACAGCCCCCACCCCTGCGCCATCCTGGTAGGGAGTCAGTGTCATTAGCACCAGGGTGCAGGAGCACTTCGGCTACAGGAACACGCAACTCATTTCCGGCATCGCCCTGCACCTCAGGCAGTGGCAGCTCGAATCCAGGCCGACACCAAGAGAAATGGCTCCCTCCCCCTATGCGATCACAATCCCTGCTGGGGGCTGGGAGTTGGTGGCGGTGTCTGTGAGGGCATGCACTTTGCCTCCTGCAGCGCCTTTCGCCTCCGGCAGTGGCAGCACAAATCCCTGCCGGCGCCAAGAGACACTGCTCCCTCCCCCTATGAGATCCTGGCTAAGAAGCCAGCCACCAGAGCAAGCACATCTCATCTGTGGTACCATAAAAGTATATGGACTAGGATTTTGAACAAGGCAGGCCTGGAAAATACAGCTTGGCTCAGTGGCGGCACGATGAGATCGAACTGGTTGGGTTCAGCAGAAATTGGGGTACCACCATTCATCCTCCACAACCACCACCGCAGGGCCTGAGAGCAGCTCCTGTTCCCTACCACACCAAACCATGCCTATCCGCGAGGGGGAGCTGCTGCTTTTTTTTAAGCTTATTTTTTTATTATTATTACCGTTTTTACTAAAATTGTTTTTAAATTTTTACTCCTTATTTTCCGTTCTCCTTTCTCCCTTTTTTTTAATTCTTCCTCTTGCCATCCAGATATATTCTCCCGTATCTCATCCTTATCTCTCCCCTCAACTGGATATACAGTTTTAGACTGTCCATTGTCCTTTGTTGTCTCTGCCCTGCTTTATTTTTTTTCTTCTCTTCTTTTCTTCTCTTTCCTTTCCATTTCCTTTTCTTCCTTTCCCCCTATTATTTTGTTTGTTTGATTTGTCTGTGTGTTTGTGTGCTTCTGTTTCCTCTGTGTTTTTCTGTCTGTTTTCCTTCTCAGGGCTACCCCAAGAAACAAGCCAAAGTGCACATTACAATGAGTCCCAAATATCGCTGAGTAGGGAAATAAAATAATCAAAGGCACAACAAGAGAAACTGAGAGACACCATTAAAAGAATATTTCCTGAAACTACAGACCCTGGACAGTCAATAAGCCTCCTTTAACAGAGCAATACTAACAGGACAACAGTGCACAATGAGCTTTTTAAAACTGACAAGAGACAGAAAACTAGCCAAAATGACTAAACGAAGGAACTCTCCCCTGAAGAAACTCCAGGAAGAGTCATAGCCCCAGAACTGCTCAAATCAGACCTAAACAACATACCTGAACAAGAATTTTTAAAACTGTCATAAAATTAATCCCTGGGGTTGAAAAAAGCATCAGAGAAGCAACTAAGACAATGACTAGGAACTTCAAATATAGGTGTGACAAGATTTTAAAAAGGCTATAAATGACGTGAATAATAAAATGGAGGCAGCCACCTCAAGAATTGAAGACACAGAGAGAAGAATAGGTGAATTAGATGATATAGTTACAGCAAAAGAGGAAGCTGAAAAAAGAATTGATCCAGGAGCAGGAAAGGAGAACTTGAGTCCTGAGTGATATAATCAAATGAAACAATATCCCTGTCATAGGAATTCTGGAAGAGGAAAAAGGAGAGAAAGGTGCTAAAGTGATACTAGACCAAATTATAACTGAGAATTTCCCAAATCTCAGGAAAGAAATAGACATTCAAATTCAAGAGACGCAAAGAACCCCCTTAAGACATAATTTGAATTGACATTTGGCACAACATATCATAGTGAAACTGGCAAAATATAAAGATAAAGAGAGAATTCTGAAAGCAACTAGGGAGAAAAGGGCCCTCACATACAAAGGGAAACCTATCAGAGTGGTTACAGACCTATCTCATGAAACTTGGCGGGCCAAGAAGGAATGGCAGGAAATCTTCAATGTAATGAACAGAATAAACATGCAGCCAAGTTTCCATTATCCAACAAGCCTGTCATTCAAAATAGGAGAGATAAAGGTGTTCCCAAATAAACAAAAATTGAGATAATTCATGACCACCAAACCAGCCCTACAAGAAATCCTAAGAGGGACTCTATGAGGAAAATGTTGCAAGGAATACAAGGTATCAGAGACACAACTGTAAACATGAACTCTAGGGAGAACCAAATGACTCTAAACCAACATTTTTCAATAATAACATTGAATGTAAATGGAATGAATGCTCCAACCAAACGACACAGGGTAGCAGAATGGATAAAAAACAAAACCCATCTATTTGCTGTCTACAAGAGACTCATTTTCGACCAAAACATACCTTCAGGTTGAAAGTAAAGGGATGGAGAAATATGGATCATGCAACTGGAAGCCAATAGAAAGCCGAGTAGCCATACTTATATCAGACAAACTGGACTTTACAGTAAAGGCAGTAACAAGAGATGAAGAAGGACATAAAATAATAATTACAGGTTCTCTCCATCAGGAAGAGCTAACAATTATAAACATCTATGCACCAAATTCGGGAGGGCCCAAATACATAAAACAATTAATCAGAGACTAAAACAATCTTACTGATAAGAATGTGCTAATTGCAGGGGACTTTAATACTCCACTGACAGCAATGGATAGATCAACCAGACAGAAAATCACTGAAGAAACAATGGACCTGAACGACACATTGGAACAGATGGAATTGATAGATATATTTAGAACTCTGCAACCTGAAGTTAGGATATTCACCATCTTTTCGAGTGCACATGGCACATACTCCAAGATAGATCACATACTGGACATAAAGCAACCCTCCATAAGGATAAACAAATAGAGATCATACCATGCACACTTTCAGATCACAATGCTATGAAACTTGAAATTAACCAAAGGAAAAAGTCTGGAAAACCCTCAAAAAAGTGGAGGTTAAAACCACCCTACTATAGAATGATTGGGCTAATCAGGCAATTAGAGAAGAAATTTAAAAATATATGCAAACAAATAAAAACGAAAATAGAACAATCCAAACTCTCTAGGATGCAGCAAAGGCAGTCCTAAGAGAAAAGTATATTGCAGTCCAGGCCTGTTTTAACAAACTAGAAAAAGCACAAAATCAAAATCTAACAAAGCACCTACTGGAACTAGAAGGGGAACAGCAAGAGCACCCCAAACCCAGAAGAAGAAAAGAAATAATAAAGATCAGGGCAGAAATAAACAATATAGAATCAAAAAAAAAAAACACACAATGGATCAGATCAATGAAACCAAGAGTTGGTTCTTGGAAAAATAAACAAAATTGATAAATCTCTAGCCATGCTACTTAGAAAGAAAAGAGAGAGCACCCAGATAGACAAAATCATGAATGAAAATGGATCTATTACAAACAATTTCTTAAATATACAAGCAATCATTAGAGATTACTATGAAAAACTCTGTGCCAACAACTGGACAACCTAGAAGAAATGGACAAGTTCCTAAATGCACATACACTGCCAAAATTCAAACAGGAAGAGATACAAAGCAAGAATAGACTGATAACCAGTGAAGAAATCGAATCCGTTATCAAAAATCTCCCAATGAATAAGAGCCCAGGGCCAATGGCTTCTGAGGGGAATTCTACCGGACATTTAAAGCAGAGCTCATACCCATTCTTCTCAAACTAGTCCAAAAAAATAGAAATAGAAAGAAAGCTTCCAAACCCATTCTACGAAGCCAGCATCAGCTTGATACCCAAACCAGACACACAACCAGCAAAAAAAGAGAACTACAGACCAATATCTTTAATGAATACAGATGCAAAAATACTCAACAAGATACTGGTAAATCGAATTCAACAGCATATAAAAAAATTATCCATCATGATCAAGTGGGATTCGTTTTTGGGTTACAGGGCTGGTTCAATATTCACAAATCCATCAATGTGATACATCACATTAACAAAAGAAAAGATAAAAACTATATGACCCTGTTGATAGATGCAGAAAAAGCATTTGACAAAATACAGCACCCTTTCTTAATAAAATCCCTTGAGAAAGTTGGAATAGAAGAGGCTTATTTAAACATTATAAAGCAGTTTATGCAAAGCCCACAGCTAATATCATCCTCAATGGGGAAAATCTGAGAGCTTTCCCCCTGAGATCAGGAACACGACACGGGGGTCCACTCTTACCACTGTTGTTTAACATAGTGCTGGAAGTCATAGCAGCAGCAATCAGAAAAGAAGAGGATATAAAAGGCATCAGAATTGGCAAAGAAGAAGTCAAACTTTCACTTTTTGCAGATGACATGATACTCTACATGGAAAACCTGGCAGACTCCACCAGAAGTCTTCTAGAAATTATCAGTGTGTTCAGTAAAGTTTCAAGGTACAAAATCAATGTACAGAAATTGGTTGCATTCCTATACACCAATAGTCAAGCAGCAGAAAGAGAAATCAAGAAACTAACCCATTCACAATTGCATGAAAAACCATAAAACACCTAGGAGAAAACCTCACCAAGAATGTAAAAGACCCATATGATGAAAACTGTAGTAAACTTATGAAAGAGATTGAAGAAGACACCAAGAAATGGAAAAACATTCCATGCTCATGGATCAGAAGAATAAACATTGTGAAAATGTCATTACTACCCAAAGCAATCTACGCATTCAATGCAACCTCCATGAAAATTGCACCAGCGTTCTTCTCAAAGCTAGAACAAGCTATCTTCAAATTCCTATGGAACCACAAAAGACCCCGAATTGCCCAAGTAATATTGAAGAAGAAAACCAAAACGGTGACATCACAATCCCAGACTTTAGCCTCTACTACAAAGCTGTTATCATCAAGACAGTATGGTATTGGCACAAAAACAGACACATAGACCAATGGAATAGAAGAGAGAACCCAGAACTGGGCCCACAAATGTATGGCTAATTATTTTTGACAAAGCAGGGAAGAGTATCCAATGGAAAAAAGACTGCCTCTTTAACAAGTGGTTTTGGGAGAACTGGACAGCAACATGCAGAAGAATGAAACCGGACTACTTTCTTACACCGTACACAAAAATAAACTCAAAATGGCTGAAGGACCTGAATGTGAGACAGGAAACCATCAAAACCCTCGAAGAGAATGTAGGTAACAACCTCCTTAACCTCAACCACAGCAATATCCTACTCAACACACCCCCAAAGGAAAGGGAATCAAGAACAAAAATGAACTATTGAGACCTCCTCAAGATAAAAAGCTTCTGCACTGCAAAGGAAACAACCAAGAAAACTAATAGCAACCAACAGAATGGGAAAAGATAGTTGCAAATGACATATCAGATAAAGGGCTAGTATCCAAACTCTATAAGGAACTCACCAAACTCCACACCCAAAAAACAAAGAACACAGTGAAGAAATGGGCAGAAGACACTCCAAAGAGGACATCCAGATGGCCAACAGGCACATGAAATGATGCTCAATGTCACTCATCATCAGGGAAACACAAATCAAAACCACACTGAGATATCACCTCACACAAGTCAGTGCCTAAATTGAACAAATCAAGAGACTATAGATGCTGGCAAGGATGTGGAGAGACGGGCATCCTCCTACACTGTTGGTGGGAATGTAAACTGACGCAGCCGCTCTGGAAAACAGTTTGGAGGTTCCTCAAAAAACTATCAGTAGAACTCCCCTATGACCCAGCAATAGCACTGCTAGGGATTTACACAAGGTATATAGAAGTGCTGATGCATAAGGGCATATGTACCCCAATGTTCATAGCAGCACTTTCAACAATAGCCAAATCATGGAAAGAGCCTAAATGTCCATCACCTGATGATGGATCAAGAAGGTGTAGTGTGTGTATATATATAGGGAAGAGTTGGAGGGGGAAAAGAGGTGTTGCTAATGGAGGGGGCACTTGTGGGGAAGAGCACTGGGTGTTATATGGAAACCAATTTGACAATAAACTGTTTTTTAAAAATTCTTTAAACTTCACCCTTAATGAGTTTTGAAGCTATGGATTTTCTAAACTACTAATAACTATAATATTGACCATTTTTGTCTCTCATGGTGGTAGGAGAATTTAATTTTTTTTCCATTTCTCCTAAAATGTGAGATTATAAAAGCTGTGTTATGTAGTAAAACAGTGTTGTAAAAAAGAATTACAAAGTATGTCAATAGTTATTAATAAATTCATATTTTTCTAAGAAAAGCCTCAGGATAGTCTTTCAGTCCCCCTGAATGTGGGAAATGGGCACTCATGGGTGAACCGGTGAGGGTCAAGGCTCTTGGCCAAGATCAAGTGTTTAGGGGGAGAAAATCCTTTATCTCATGAAACAAACATACATATACACCCATGATAACACAAACATATATATATGTATGTATACACATATATATACACGTACACATACACTTAGGCCAGGCACACATGCAGTTACATATATGCACACATGCCATGTATACTTGTGCACATGTATGCACACACACTTTCACAGTATAAACATATACATGTACACTCATAATACACGCATGGTCACACACTATATTATACTGTAAATACCTAGCACAGGAGAATAACCAGCCCCCAAGTGAGTGCAGGTGGCCCGACACAGTCTGAATTATAATAACTGAATGCAAAATTCTGTTTAAAACTCTTAAACCCTTTGTTTCAGGTCACAGAGAGAATGGTTAATCAAGCCCCCAGAAGTCTCATTAGTTGTAAAATTCAGTGATTTCAGGGGGACAAGGACCATCATCTATGGAGAGCAGACTCAGGCCCTCTCACAGCCTTGGGCACCAGGCCAGGCATTGGTCACCAAACATCAGCCCCAAGAGGGAGAGCACATCACAGCCCCATCACAGAGGGACCTCTACTGTAGAAACTTGGACAACTTCTTTCCTGCCCCTCCTCCCCATGCTTTCTTCATGCTTTAGGAGCAAAGACTTGGCCCTGTGAGCAATAGTCACGGCCAGCAAGCCTCTGAGGCTGGGGTTCTGGGAGATTAGCAGCTGTCCCCTGGGTCATTTCCCACTCCTGGAATGACATTTCCAGAGGTGCCCATGACTGGGGGCTGGCCACTCCTTGAAATCCCCTTCTAGGGGCTCCTTGCTGGCCCTTCCTCCTCCAGGGTGTTCAGCAGGGACCTGAGCTCCCACCCCTGTCCTGACATGTGTCCAGAAGCTGCTGAGTCCCAAGACTGATGGGGCTGACTCTCCAGCCTCTCAGCACATGTGACCTTTGGTTGCAAAGACAAAGTCTGATCTCACTCTCCAGTGGCCTCCCAAAGCACAGGCACAATCTTTGAAAGTAGTCCGCACAGACAATTTTTTCCAGCACTGTTGACTTGAGCCTGGCATCCCACCTGGGTGAGCAGACACATGGGTGACCCTGTCTCTGTTCCCTGTTGTGAGCCTGGGGCTGGCGCTCACAACAGCTGCTCAGCCAAGGTCTGGAGACAATGCATCTAATACCCTTGCTCCTAATAAACAGCTTGGCTCAGTTAAGTCCTCAAGACTCCAAAGTCTGGACAAGACTATGGTGCCATCCCACATATGGATTCAAACTGGGGGGGGGGGGTG
>NC_043712.1:63726104-63730793 GCF_006229205.1 Suricata suricatta
GGGAAGCACAGCTTTGATATGGCAATGAATGGCTTTGGTGACATGGTGAGTGTGGCATGGATTTGCTGAATGTTTTGTTCTTTTTGTCAGTATTTCCCCACAAATCTCATGATTGTCAACATTCTATTGTCTTTTCCCTGAAGACCAATGAAGAATTCAGGCACATGATGCTTGGCCTTAAAATCCAGAAGAATGAGAATAAGAAAGTGTTTAACGTCTCTTTCCCTACTGGTAGCTCCCTACCGGTGGTCAAGGGGAGACAGATGCCTGCTGTAACTCCTGTGAGTATCAAGGGTGACTAGTCATCAGATCAGGTTTCCCTTTAAAGGGAAAGCAAAAATGAAAGTGGGCCCTCTGCTATGGTTTTCTGCTGTGGAATATTGGTGTGGAATGTGGTGTTTTTGTTTTTGTTTTTAACATTCATGTATTTCTGAGAGAGACAGCATGAGTTGGGAAGGGTCAGAGAGAGATGGAGACACAGAATCTAAAGCAGGTTTCAGGCTCTGAGCTGTCAACACAGAGCCCAATGCAGGGCTCAGACCCAGAAGCCCTGAGATCATGACCTGTCCTGAAGTCTGAAGCTTAACCAACTGGATCATCCAGGTGCCCTGTCGTTGCTATGTGTTAATAGAGTTTTCAGATCAATGTACTGTTGTCAGTCTTGCTGTTGGTTTTGTAGACTGACTTTTATAATTTGTTTTCAGGGTCGGTGTGCTTCTGGCTGGGCTTTTAGTGCAGTTGGTGCCATTGAAAGACAGATATTCCGGTATACTGGTGAACATATTCCCCTGAGTGTGCAGAACCTCCTGGACTGCTCTTGGGCTGAAGGCAATGAGGGCTGCAATGGTGGTCTAATGAGTAATGCCTTCCAGTATGTTAGGAATAATGGAGGCCTGGACACAGAGGAATCTTATCCATATGTTGCAAGAGTGAGTGGAGTTCCTCTCTTTTCATTTCAGCTCTGCTCTGAGTTAATTGCTTTTGAACAAAAGAGACACCATATTTAACATTCACATTTTCAATTGTAGACTCTCTATCTATAGACTGTTAGGATGGTCATGAAACAGTATTAGCCTAGCTCAGTTCTCTCCTTAGATGGTTACCACTTAGCTATTTTATTTTATTTCTACATCTCATGGATACCATGCATACCTTTCTGTATATGGTACAGATTTCTCCAGAGTGAAAAATGTCTTATGGACAGATAGACCACAAGTGCTTCATTGAATCCACACAGCAGTTAGTTTTGCCTTTTAAAAAAGTTTATTTATTTATTAACTTTGAGAGACAGAAAGAGAGAGAGAGAGAGAGAGAGAGACTGAGAGGTGGAGGAGCAGAGAGAGAGAGGGAGAGAGAGAATCCCAAGCAAGTCCAGGCTCCATGCAGAGCACAACACAGGGCTGGACCCCACAACTGTGAGATCACGATCCGAGCCCAAATCAAGAGTTAAATGCTTAACTGACTGAGCCACCCAGGCACACCCCCCCCCCACACAGCAGTTAGCTTTTCAGTTTCAAAACAACAAATACCATTTCATCTCTTGGGATGCTTTACAGCAAACTTGACTTAGAAATCTTTCACCTGTAAGCTGTCTTAAGTCATGTTCTCAGGAGGTGGATGGTAGTAATCAAGTTTCTTTTCCTTTACGGTTCAAAGGATGGACCCTGCAAATACAGGCCCGAGCATTCTATTGCCAAAATCACTGCCTTTCAGACCATCCCTCAGAGGGAGGATGCCCTCCTTGCTGAAATGAAAAAGATGAGGTCCATCTCTGCTGCTATAGATGCCAGCCTGGATTCCTTCCGCTTCTATGCAGGAGGTAAGCATTTGTTGATGTAGGAAGTTAGGCAGAAAACTTGGAAAACCACCCTAATAAACAGAAAGTGTGATACTTTGGTATGTCTAATTCAATGAAGAATTTTGTGGGTGTTTGGATTTAACATAGTTGTACATTCTGTACACATAGTATTTATGTCTGCTGTTTCCATTTGCTATGACTTGACCCAAATCCTCTCAAGTTTAAGGATATCACAAATATATTTATGTCTATACAATTTGATTGGCATAGCTTACCTTACTGTTTTCCAAATGTTATCTTGAAAATTTTTAAATTTTTTTCTACTGAAAATAACACTGGAAAGAAGCCCTTAGCTCAAGTAATTTTGTGTTCTCTGATGTTTCCCTTGCCTGACATCCTATAAGGAGAATAATAAGGTTGTGGCAGGTTTTTTTTTTAATGCCCCTGACTATTATTTTCAGAAGAGGTTGTGACAGTTAGTATTTCTCCTGGTGTTAGATGAGGGTCTAAATCCCCACCCTAGCTAAACAAAAATATTTGACTTTATATCACAACTGAATTTTGAAATGCCTCCCTTACTGTGGTTGATATGCTGAGTTACTATCACATGTCACGTGGGCACTGAATGTTACTTTCAGGCATTTATTATGATTATTATGGTTGATAGGCTGAGTTACTATCACATGTCACTCCGGCACTGAATGTTACTTTCCAGGCATTTATTATGATCCAAAGTGCAACAGTAGAGACCTGAATCACGGTGTTCTGATAATTGGCCATGGCATTCAAGGAAAAGAATCAGAGAACAAAAAATATTGGGTTGTCAAGAACAGGTATGAAAATCTGGGAATATATGCTTTTGAATCTGAAAAAGGAATCTTTTTTGAGAACATTTCTGAAATCCTAGTAGTGTTTACCCCACCTAGAGGGGAACACAGATATAGTCTTGATGACAACATTAAGATACTACCTCAGGCTTGCTATGAGTCCTGATATAATTTGGGTGCCACTGTATTTCTAAATTGGAATTTTTTCAATGTTCTGTAACATATCTGGTCTCAAGAATTTTCTTTTCCTGGTCACGTTGCAGTTTTGTGAAAGGCCTGGGATAGAATTCTATGCTGGGTCAGAACTCAACCTTGAAGAAGAACGACCTCTCTTGATTCTTCCTGACTCTGTCCTGGCATCTGGTGCACTGCTCAGTATTGGATGTTATTGTTCAAAAAGATATATGTGTTTGATTGTTTGTAATAGTGGGAAAACCCTGTCTTCTTGCAGCTGGGGCAGAGACTGGGGCATGAATGGCTACATAAAAATGGCCAGAGACCGGAACAACCACTGTGGAATTGCCTCCATGGCCAGCTTTCCTATCGTGTGAGATGGTGGTGAGGAAGAAGACCTTGACTGGCAACAGAATCTCCAGAAGCTGAATTCTACTGTAAAGTTGATCACATCTTATTGTGTTGGGTATGACACCTGAATCACTGAAGATCCAAGTTGTGACTGGATTCTGTGACTATTCACACTGGTGATGAAACTATTCTTTAATCCCTGCTGTAATCAGTGATGTGTGGTTAACTTTCTTAATAATTTTTGAATGTTCATGTTTTAATTTTTTAAATTTATTTTTGAGAAAGAGAGGCAGAGAGGTAGACAGAGTGTGAATGGGGGAGGGGGCAGAAAGAGAGGGAGATACAGAATCCCAAGCAGGCTCCAGGGCCTGTGCTGTCAGCCCAGAGCCCAATGTGGGGCTCGAGCCCAGGAACCATGAGATTATGAGCTGAGCTGAAGTTGGGTGTTCAGCAGACTGAGTCACCCAGGTGCCCTGGAATGTTCATGCTTTCAAAGGTTGCCAAAAAGTTTTACCTTTTAAAATAAAATTTATTACATTGTTTAGGTATGGTTCTGTGTTAATACATAAACTTCTTTATAGTAAAAAATGCAATGCTTTTGTAAAATGGAATATCTTAATTGCTACAAAATTCTTCTAACTGGTTTAAGAATTTCATTGATATGAGACAGATTAACAGGAGGGAAGAAAAAAAAACCCTCAGCATTTTATGACATAGGCAGGGAAGTCCAGTCAGGAATTTGAGCCCAAAGAAATGGCCAAGGCAGGAGGAAATGAGAGGAAAAAGGGAAAAGGTGTGTGGGACCTCTAAATTGGAATTCTTTTTTTAAATTTATTTTTTACTGTTTATATTTATTTTAGAGAGAGAGAGACAGCATGAACAAGGGAGGATGAGAGAGATAGAGAGACACAGAATCTGAAGCAGGCTCCAGTCTCTAGCTAGCTATCAGCACAGAGCTCAATGCGGGACTTGAACCCATGAACCGTGAGATCATGACCTGAACCAAAGTCGGACACTAAACCGACTGAGCCACCCAGGCACCCCCTAAATTGGAATTCTAAGTAAAATCTGGGCTGCGATTGTAGTTGAGCAAAAATGTAACAGGGTTTGTTTCTACAGCTTTTTCAGCTTTGAAGCCCCATCTCTGCTGATAAGGATGTCTCTACATCATAGTACAGGGAGGGCACATTTCATAGGGGACACTCATTTCCTGCTTTCAGGAGGGACAGATGACAGCCTGGGTGTCCTTGTACCGGCTGTGTCCCAAGTAGCTTCAACTCAAGTTAATATCCCATGTGGCACATTTTGGGGTGACCTCCCTGGGCCCCCATAGTTTATTCATCTGAAACTCCCCTGGAACTTTACATACTAACTAGCTGAGCGGGTGACTATGGAGAGAGAAATCCAGTTTGGACTGAATGATAAGAAATCTACAAAGAATAAAAAAAGCATAGATCAGAATGAGGATCAAAACATGAGTGAAAGAGGGTGGGAGATACAGGCTTCAGGTATGGAATGAATCAGTCACAGGAATCATGA
>NC_043712.1:63730893-63743784 GCF_006229205.1 Suricata suricatta
CAGTGAGCAGGTGAGTGTGGGAAGCTGTCTCACCCACTCCAGGAAAAAGAACAAGGACCAAGCTGGGCACCCTGGCGGTGTGTGGTCTCAGAGGGCAGTGCGGAGCCCCTGGGGTCCAGCTCCTGGTGCTGTTCTGTGAGTGTGACCAGCCAGCTGGACCTTCTGCTGCCCCACCTGTCCAGATCATGAGCTCTGAGCAAGCAGGGGTGCAGCGGGCTGTGCATCTTTCCTGCAGCAGTGTATTTCCTGTCTGACCCTGCAAACATTTGTGTGCTGTTTACACTGCTGTAAGGTGCCTGGAGGAGGGGATTGTGGGGCCCACATTTCACCTCAAGGCAACCCAAGCCTCATGCGCATGGGATGGGATCTCCTCCTGTCCAGGTGATCGTCGGTACCAACCTGACCTTTCTGGTAACATTTGGGTAACACAGCCTCTGTTGGATTATTGCCCAGACTGCTTGCTCTGATTTTAGGGCTCGCTGAACCTCTGCTATGCAAATCATGTGGCATTGACAAATCAGTTCCCTTTTGCAACAGGGATGCACACAAGTCAGGTGGAGGAGAGTGGGTGTGGGGAACGAGTTCCCAGACAGGACACAGAACCCACGCCTGAGCACACTTGACTGAAGAATGTTTTCCTGTGCTCTTAACATCTCTGGCCTAACATGAGAATTAAACTGACATAAGGCAAATTCATTGAGGGAAGCATCTATGTTGTATTAACATTTTATATTGACATGGGGGCCTTCCCAATAGGATTGAATACCCCAGGGGATGACCACAGCTGGAAGTTCTATACCTTTAGAGGAAGTATTGATAAATCTGTAAAGAAATGACGGAGAAAGTGCAGTAAGTTGTGGGGAAGTGACAAGGAGATACTTCAGGGACAGGGGACAAAAGTAGTGGATGATAATTACTTAGGAATTGTGTTTGCACAGATGCATTCAGTGTTAACTCCCAGGCTCTTGTGACCATACGATCTCTTGCTGGAACCTTTCTCAGGGAAGAACACCTTTCTCAGGGAAATTTTATGAGCTGCTTCTGGAAGGGATGTCAGACAGCCCTTTTTGCATCTGCTGCTTCTCAAGTTCCTTCAGCTCAAAATAATCATATGTCACAGTGGCTTATTTTTGGAGAGCATGTCCTAAACTCCTGAACCTCACCCAGGAGTTGAAAGTCTTAGGAAAAAAACTGTGGTTTCTGGCGGAGAAGGCATTCTGCATCAAGACTGTGACACTGTGTGTGTGTGTGTGTGTGTGTGTGTGTGTGTGTGTGTATTTGCATGGGGTGGAGGGTTTATATTCTGTTCTGTTTCTCTGGGGAACTCAGACTGATACACAGACCCATCTTATAACTGCTCATCATGTCCTAATTTACTGCATATCTTTCTCATGCTTTTAGCCCTTCATTGTAAAAGAAGCAGAAGCAGAAGCAAGCAAGCAAGCAAGCAAGCAAGCAAGAAAGAAAGAAAGAAAGAAAGAAAGAAAGAAAGAAAGAAACGAAGGAAGGAATGAAGGAAGGAAGAAGAAAGAAAGAAAGAGAAAGAAGGAAAGAAAGAAAGAAAGAAAGAAAGAAAGAAAGAAAGAAAGAAAGAAAGAAAGAAAGAGAGAAAGAAAGAAAGAGAGAAAGAAGGGAATGAGAAAGAAGGGAAAAAGAAAATGGTTAGATTTAATTACATGGATGTGAACCCAGAGAAAAGACCAAGTTAACTGTTATCAGGTTAGGTGGAAGCAAAATGCCTTAAAATGGTGCCAGTGCATATATTTCTTTCCTCGTTCTCTATTGCAATGTCCCTTGAACTAGGGAAGGGATTTATTTTCATGTTTGTAAAAGCTGAAACAGGTTTCTAAGTAATCCCCAACTTTCTCAAACCACTGTAGAGCTTTCCACAGTCAAGCGTCTCCTTACTTCTGGACACTTTGATCCCTCCCATCTTTTTGCTCTTACTGACAATATGTAACTTTAGAAAGACTCATCTCGGTTTCCCTGCTGACCCTCAAGTCAGAGGCCCACTTATCGAAACTTCTCAATGTCTACCGAACTGCCACATTGCTGTTCTGTGGCTCTCCCATGACCTATCTCCCCAACAGGCAGAAGAGGGCCGTGTCCCAACACCTCAGGACATTTCAAAGGATCAGTCGCTGTTGTTGATTGTGGTCTGCTAAGTGAGAATGGATGTGCCATGCTCTTCTCAACCCTAATCCTCAAGGAGACTCACCATCTTCCCATGGTTTCACACACCATTTGTATTTTCTCTTCACAAACTATAGTCTTATATCCTTAGTTTGTTTCTCTGAGAGTGATTTATGTTTTCACCCTTAACAGATATAATCCTTTTTTTTTCTCTTACAGTTTATTGTCAAGTTGGTTTCCATATAACACCCAGTGCTCATCCCAACTAGTGCCCTTCTCTATGCCTATCAACCCCCTTCTCTCCCCCACCTCCATCAGCTCTCAGTTTGTTCTCAGTATTCACAAGTCTCTTATGGTTTGCCTCCTTCTCTCTCCCTAACTATTTTCTCCCTTTCCCTCCCCTATGGTCCTCTGTTAAGTTTCTCCTATTCCCTCTTATGAGTGAAAACATATGGTATCTGTCCTTTTCTGCCTGACTTATTTTACTTAACATGACACCCTCGAGTTCCATACATGTTGCTACAAATGGCCAGATTTCATTCTTTCTCATTTCCATGTAGTATTCCATTGTATATGTAAACCACATCTTCTTGATCCATTCATCAGTTGATGGACATTTAGGCTCTTTCCATGTTTTGGCTATTGTTAAAAGTGCTGCTATGAACATTGGGGTACATGTGCCCCTATGTATCCGACCTACTGTATCCCTTGGGTAAATCCCTAACAGTGTTATTGCTGGATCATAGGGGAGTTCTATTGTTCATTTTTTGAGAAAACTCCATACTATTTTCCAGAGTGGCTACCCCAGTGTACATTGCCACCAACAATGTAGGAGGGTGCCCATTTCTCCACATGCTCTCCAGCATCTAGAGTCTCCTGATTTGTTCATTTTAACTTCTCTGACTGGCGTTAGGTGATATCTCAGTGTGGTTTTGTGTGTGTGCGTGTGCGTGTGTGTGTGTGTTTAATTTTTGAGAGACAGAAAGAGACAACGTGAGCAGTGGAGGGTCAGAGAGAGAGGAAGACACAGAATCTGAAGCAGCCTCTAGGCTCTGAGCTAGATGTAAGCACAGAGCCCAACCGGGTCTCGAACCCACGAACTGTGAGATCATGACCTGAGCCAAAGCCGGACACTTACTCTAGGTGCCCCTCTCAGTGTGGTTTTTATTTGTATTTCCCAGATGATGAGTGATGCTGAGCATCGTTTCATGTGTCTGTTGGCCATCTAGATGTCCTCTTTGAAGAAGTGTCTGTTCGTGTCACCTTCCCATTTCTTCACTGGACTGTTTTTTGGGTGTGGAGTTTGGTGAGTTCCTTATAGATTTTGGATACTAGCCCTTTATCGGAAATGTCATTTGCAACTATTTTTTCCCATTTCGTCGGTTACCTATTAGATTTCTTGATTGTTTCCTTTACCGTGCAGAAGCTTTTTATCTTGATGAGGTCCCAATAATTCATTTTTGCTCTTGATTCCCTTGCCTTTGGGGATGTGTTGAGTAAGAAATTGCTTTGGTTGAGGTCACGGAGATTGTTTCCTGCCTTCTCTTCTAGGGTTTTGATGATTTCCTGTCTCGCATTTAGACCCTTCATCCATAAGTTTATTTTTGTGTACGGTGTAAGAAAGTGGTCTAGTTTCATTCTTCTGCATGTTGCTGTACAGTCCTCCCAGCACCATCTGTTAAGGAGGCTGCCTTTTTTCCACTAGATACTCTTTCCAGCTTTGTCAAAGATTAATTGGCCATACAGTTGTGGGTCCAATTCTGGGACCCACATTGGTCTATGTGTCTGTTTTTGTGCCAACACCATACTATCTTGATTATTACAGTTTTGTAGTAGAGGCTAAAGTCTGGGATTGTGATGTCTCCCGTTTTGGTTTTCTTCTTCAATATTACTTTGGCTATTCAGGGTCTTTGGTGATTTCATACAGATTTTGGATTGTTTGTTCTAGCTTTGTGAAGAATGCTGGTGCAATTTTGATTGGGATTGCATTGAATATGTGGGTTGCTTTGCTTTGAGTAATAATGACATTTAAGCAATATTTATTTTTCCAATCCATGAGCATGGAATGTTTTTCCATTTCTTCGTGTCTTCTTCAATTTCCTTCATAACTTTTCTATAGCTTTCATCATACAGATCTTTTCCCTCTTTTGGTTAGGTTTATTCCTAGATATTTTATGTTTTTTTTGTGCAATTGTAAATGGGATCAGTTTCTTGATTTCTCTTTCTGTTGCTTCATTATTGGTGTATAAAAATGCAACCAATTACTGTATGTTGATTTTGTACCCTACAACTTTGTTGAATTTATGGATCAATTCTAGTAGGATTCTGGTGGAGTCTGTCGAGTTTTTCATGTAGAGTATCATGTCATCTGCGAAAAGTGAAAGTTTGACTTCATCATTGCCAATTCTGATGCCTTTTAGTTTCTTTTATTGTCTGATTGCTGATGCTAGGACTTCCAGCACTATGTTAAACAACAGTGGTGAGAGTGGACATCCCTGTCCTGTTCCTGATCTCAAGGGGAGAGCTCTCAGTTTTTCCCCATTGAGGATTATATTAGCTGTGGGCTTTGCAGAAATCGCTTTTATAATATTTAAGCAATCTTCTTCTATCCCGACTTTCTCAAGGGTTTTTATTAAGAAAGGAGGCTGTATTTTGTCAAATACTTTTCCTGCATCTATTGACAGGATCATATGGTGTTTATTTTTTCTTTTGTTAATGTGATGTATCACATTGATGGATTTCCAAATATTGAACCAGCCCTGTAACCCAGGAATGAATCCCACTTGATCATGGTGAATAATTCTTTTTATACGCTTTTGAATTTTATTTGCTAGTATCTTGTTGAGGATATTTGCATCTGTATACATAAAGGATATTGGTCTTTTACTGGTCTCTGTCTGGTTTGGGAATCAAAGGGAGGCTGGCTTCATAGAATGAGTCTAGAAGTTTTCCTTCTATTTCTATTTTTTGGGATAGCTTGAGAAGAATGGGTATTAACTATGATTTATATGACTGGTAGAATTCCCCAGGGAAGCCATCTGGCCCAGCACTCTTATTCATTGGGAGATTTTTGGTAACTGATTCAATTTCTTCACTAGTTATGGGTCTGTTCAGATTTTCTATCTCTTTCCATTTGAATTTTGGTAGTGCATGTGTCTTTAGAAATTTGTCCATCTCTTGTAGGTTGTCCAGTTTGTTGGCATATAATTTTTCATAGTATTCCCTGATAATTGCTTGTATTTCTGAGGGATTGGTTGTAATAATTCCACTTTCGTTTATTATTTTGTCTATTTGGGTGCTCTCTCTTTTTTTTTTTTTTAGAATCCTGGATAGAGGTTTACCAATTTTGTTTATTTTCATGGAGGGGGGACAGTTGTGGGGAGAAGCACGGGGTGTTATATGGAAACCAATTTGACAATAAACTATTATAAAAACATAGCCAACTCTTGGTTTCATTGATCTGTTCAACTGTTCTTTTGGATGTGATATTGTTTATTTCTGCCCTGGTCTTTACTATTTCTCTTCTTCTGCTGAGCTTGGGATGCTCTTCCTGTTCTGCTTCTAGTTCCTTTAGGTGTGCTATTAGATTTTGTATTTGAGCTTTTTTAGTTTCTTAAATAGACCTGGATTGCAATGTACTTTCCTCTTAGGGCTGCCTTTGCTGCATCCCCAAGAGTTTGAGTTGTATTTTCATTCTTTTTGTTTCCATATTTTTAAAAATTTATTCTCTAATTGCCTGATTGGCCTATTCATTCTTTAGTAGGGTTTTCTTCTTCCTCCATAGTTTGGAAGGTTTCCCAGAGGTTTTCCTGTGATTTATTTCAAGTTTCATAACATTGTGATTTGAAAATATGCATGGTATGATCTCAATTCTTTTATATTTATTGAGGGATGCTTTATGACCCAGTATGTGATCTATCTTGGAGAATGTGTCATGTGCACTTGAGAAGAAGGTGAATTCCATAGCCTCAGGATGTAGGGTTCTAGATATATCTGTCAAATCCATCTGTTCCAATGTGTCATTCAGGACCATTGTTTTTTTTAGTAATTTTCTGTCTGGTTGATCTATCCATTGCTGTAAGTGGAGTATTAAAGTCCCATGCAATTAGCACATTCTTATCAATAAGATTGTTTCCCTTTGTGATTAATTGTTTTATGGATTTAGGTGCTCTTGAATTTGGCACATAGATGTTTATAACTGTTAGCTCTTACTAATGGACAGACTCTGTAATTATTATATCATGCTCTTCTTCATCTCTTGTTACTGCCTTTACTTTAAAGTCCAGTTTGTCAAACTTTATGGCTACTCCAGCTTTCTTTTGACTTCCAGCTGCATGATAGATATTTCTCCATTTCCTTACTTTCAACCTGAAAGTGTCTTCAGGTACAAAATGAGTCTCTTGTAGATAGCAAATAGATGAATTTTTTTTTATCCCTTCTGTTACCCTGTGTTGTTTGATTGGAGCATTTAGTCTATTTACATTCAGTGTTATTATTGAAAAATATGGGTTGAGTCATTGTGTTCTCTGTAGGATTCATGCTTATAGTGGTGTCTCTGGTTCCATGTGTTCCTTGTAACATTTCCTTCATAAAGTCCCTCTTAGGATTTCTTGTAGGACTGGTTTAGTGGGATGAATTTTTTCAATTTTTGTTTGTTTGGGATAATCTTTCTCTCCTTCTATTTTGAATGACAGGTTTGCTGAATAAAGTATTCTAGGCTGCATATTTTTTCTGTTCATCACTTTGAAAATTTCCTGCCATACCTTTCTAGCCTGCCAAGTTTCAGTAGGTAGGTCTGCAACCACCATAATATGTCTCCCTTTGTATGTTAGGGCCCTTTTATCCCTAGCTGCTTTCAGAATTCTCTATTTATCCTTATATTTTGACAGTTTCACTGATACGTTGTGCAGAAGATCAATTCAAGTTACGTATTAGGGGAGTTCTCTGTGCCTCTTGGATTTCAATGTCTGTTTCCTTCCCCGGATTGAGGAAGTTCTCAGCTATAATTTGTTCAAGTACCCCTTCAGTGCCTTTCTCTCTCTCTTCTTCTACTGGAACTTGTACTATATGAATAGTGTTCCATTTGATTGCATCGCTCAGTTCTCAAATTCTCCTTTCATGCTCCTAGATCAACTTATCTCTCTTTTTCTTTTCTTTTCTTTTCTTTTTTTATAATTGTGTCTTCTAATTCATCTATTCTCCTCTCTGCCTCTTCACTCATGCAGTGGCTGCCTCCATTTTATTATGCACCTCATTCATAACATTTTTTAATTCATCACAACTATTTTTAAGATCCATAATCTTTGTAGCAATAGCCTCTCTGGGGTCTTCCATGCATTTTTCAATCCCAGCGATTAATTTTATGAGTATTGTTCTAAATTCTTAGTCAGTTATGTTGCTTATATCTGTTTTGACCAATTCTTTAGCTGCCATTTCTTCCTGGAATTTCTTTAGAAAAGATTTCTTCCGTTTCATTATTTTGCCTAGCTTTCTGTCTCTTGTAAGTTTTAAAAGCTTGTTACGTTTTCTGCATCTGCAAGTACTGCTATATTAAGGGAGGCTCATTGACTGTTCAGGGCCTGTCCATTCAGAACATGTTCTTTTAATGGTGTCCCTTGGTCTTTCTTGTTGTGCCTTTAGTTATTTTATTTCCTTACTTGTAGTGATATTTGAAACTCTCCACCATGTGTACTTTGGCTTGTTTTTTGAGGTAGTCCTGCAAAAAAACCCAGACAGACAAACAGGGAACAAAAGCATGTAAACACATAAACAAATCAAACAAGCAAGCAAACCAAAAGGAAAACAAAACAAAACAAAACAACAAAAGACACAGGGTAGTCTAAAAGCATAAAATCAGAAATCCTAGCTACAAATAAAGAGCAGGGTGGAGGCAGTGCTGATGGAAGAGCATATATAAAGAGAGACATATCAGAGGTGGAGAGAAAGAGAAACTGAACACTGACCAGGCAGATAGACTAAAAAGCTTAATTCAGATAGAGAAAAAGGAGAATATGGCAGGAGGTAGGAGAAAAAAAACAACAACCAAGGACAACGTTACCTGGAGAAACTATATAGTCTGATTATTTCAGAGAGAGAAAAAGGAAGGTAACGACAGAGGTGTAGAATATGGATCAAGAGAATGGATTAAATATGACTGTTTGAGCAAACCTATAACCAGAATACCCAGTACAGTGGAAAGGAGAAATAAGAATGAGATAAGGGAGAATATATCTGAATAGCAAGAATCAATCTAGAGTTAATCATGGCAATACATCAGTGCTGATCTTGGGAGAAGGGCTGCTTCCACAGCATCCATCCAGCTCCGGTAAAAAAGCAAATACTCAGCACAGGTAGGCATGGTTTGGTGGAGACAGGTCTCGCTTCGACTGTGGATCCTGCAGGCCTCTCCCTGAGGCCCCACCTTGGTGGTTGTGGGGAGAAAAATGGTGGCCCCTAGTTCCTTCTCAAACCAAGCATTGCAAATCACTCTTTTGGGTCCAATTTCACTGTGTCATGGGCTCAGCCAAGGTGGGCTGTGTTCTATGTCCCAACCCCAACCCTGTTTCCAGCTCTTACTCCATGTGCAGTAATGATACTGCCCAAAATGTAATCCTGCAAGCCCAAGCAGGAGCCCTTCCTAGCCAGGGATTGAGTAGGGGAGCAGTTCCTCCCAATGCCGACTGAGTCCCTTGTGTACAGTCTGTCTTGGAGGGAATTTCTGGGACCGGGACACCCAGCCCAAAGAAAGCTCCACAGATAGAGATAGTATCTCTCTCCAAATGCCCTGTGGTTAGAGATGGAATGATAGGATCCCTCTCTATCCTGGAAAGAGGTTTTTCTCTTCTCCAGGGACAGTTCTATGAGAAGTTTCAGCAGCTCTTTCTTTTCCCTTTGTCTCACTGCAGAGGGGGCTCCCTCCCCTCCATGCCTCCATGTCCCAGCCCATTTTTATCTTCCCCAGTTCGCAATCATGCACCTATGAGGCTGTCTTCTTAGTGGACTGTTTCTTTTCCTCCCAGATTCTTGACGTTCAGTGTCCTTTGGCTTCAGCCCTTCTTTGTTTGAGAGATGCAGGCAGGAAGTATGGAACACCCTACTTCTCTGCCATCTTGCCTCTAAAGTGTTTTCTTGAATCTACATGTGATCCTTGAAGTCCATTTTGTGTTGCATGTTACAAACATCTTCTCTTGTGCTGTGGAGTGTCTTTTAACTTTTTTCATAGGAGTACTTTCCATTTTTATGTAATCACTTGTATCTTTTCTTTACACTTTTACATCAATATATTCCCTTTTATATTTTGTAATACTTTCATACTTTTGTATTTTATGTTTAGTTCTGGAATCCATCAGCAACACGTTTTGGGGATCCAATTCTATTTTTTCTAAATAACTAGTTGATTATTTACCATTTCCCCCCTCTGATTGGAAACAGCATGCTTACTTCTTATTTCTAAAAAGCATCTATTAAAATAATCATATGGCTTTTCTCCTTTTGATGTGTTAAGCACTCTGCCTTCCAGTTGCTGAAGCCCATTTCCCCAAGCAGGGCCAGACCTGTACAGTGTGCTTTGGGGGATGCTGGACATGGACAGCACCCCTGGATTCCCCCTGAGACAGGCCCAAGCATCTAACCTGGGAACGCAGTCAGGAAGGAATGAGAAGCTGAGAAGAAAGGGGTTCTCAGACCACAGGCTGGAGACCCCAGGAGTTCTCCCGCCCCTGCCTATGGAAGGCCGGTTAACCAGGCACCATCCCACCAGTGCCTTGAATCTTTGATACGTGGCCTCCGAGAATGGAATGGGCGGAGTCGCAAGCTCTTCCCAGCTCTTGTTCTTGGATTTGACATGCAGGGGCACAGATCACTAAATCATCATTAAATGTATTTCAGTGTGCCTTCAATACACACTTTTTTCACATCTTATAATGGCATCAACTAAATGGAAGTTGGACATGGTTTTCTTTGTTGAATAAGCCTGAACGTTTTCTTTTGGACCACTGTGACTGCTCTATTATTTTAGTCAAACTAATTAAGGATCATTGGAAAGGGAGGTAAGTCCAGACCATTGTCAACAAGTTTCTTTTTTGTAAAAAACAAGGAATTATCATCAAGAAAACACCAGAACAGAAGTCATCAGCTTGGGAAACAAAAGCAGATCTGGGAAGATTACAGTGTAGTGGGCGGTATGGACAGGGCCAATCAGGCCAAACCCTAGGGCTTTAAGTGGGTGGCTTTGGAGCCACTGCCCAACATCAGAGAGTCCAGGGGCTACACCTGCTGAGGGCGTCTGCACAGCTACCCGATCAGGTGAGCACCCCTGGTGGGGCCGGTGTAATCCTTGTGTACGTATTTGGGAGGATAAATTCCATGTTTTTACTCCATCATAGTGACTCTAGAATCTTAGAAGAAAAGAGGATGGATTTTTAGAGAGATCGGTCTAATCAGGTACTCATTTGTTTTTGCTTCCTAGGTTTTGAAACATGCATCCTTTTGTCTTCCTGACTGCCCTTTGCTTTGTCTCAGCTACTCTAGAATTTCATAAAACTTTAGATGCACAATGGATCCGGTGGAAGGAGACACATGGGAAGCAGTACGACATGGTTAGTAACGTCTAAACTATCCAGGGGGACTGCAGTAAACGTCCGTGCTGGGGGGAGTTCATAGCACAGAGTAGTATCTTGAGGCCACTCTTACCCAGGCAATAAGCAGAGCACTGTGACTGTGCTCAGTGTGGGCATATGTCCTGCTGTGTGGTTGCTAGAGAACAGCTCCCAGAAGCATCATGTCACCCCTAGTTGTGGTTTCTCTTCCTCTCTCTAAGCACATCCACTTGGAGCAGGTCAGTTGGTTTCAAATACAAATGAAAATGATAAGTTACATGTTTGTCTCTAGGTTGAAGAATGCAGAAGAGGGGTGTGGGAGAAGAACATGAAAATGATTACACAGCACAATCAAGAATACTACCAAGGGAAACACAGCTTCTTGATGGCAATGAATGGCTTTGGTGACATGGTGAGGGTGGCAGGGTTTTGCTAAATGTTTTGTTCTTTTTCTCTCCAGTACTTTCCTTCCAAAATCTCATGCTTGTCAACATTCTATTTTCTTTTCCCTGAAGACCAATGAAGAATTCAGGCACATGATGAGTGGCCTTAAAATGCAGAAGAATGAGACTGGGGAAGTGTTTAAAATCCCTTTCTGTGCTGGTACTTCTGTACCTGTGGACAAGAAACAAACAGCTGCTATAAGCCCTGTGAGTATCAAGGATGACTACTCAATAGTTCTCTCCAAGAAGAAAGCCAAAAAGAAAGTGGCTCCCTGCTCTCATGTCCTGCTGTGGAACAATATGCTGTTGCTATGTTGTTGTTGTTATTGTTTTTAATGTTCATTTATTTTTGAGAGAGAGAAAAAGAGTATGAATGGAAGAGGGGCAGAGAGCTAGGGAGACACAGAATCTAAAACAGGTTACAGGTTCTGAGCTGTCAGCACAAAGCCTGATGCAGGGCTCACACCTACAAGCCCTGAGACCGTAACCTGGCCCGAAGTCTGACTCTTACCCACTGAACCACCCATGAGCCCCATTGTTGCTATGTTTTAAAGTTATTGTATAGATGGACTGTTGTCACTGTTGCCAATTGTTTTATAGACTGAGACCTTTATAATTTGTTTTCAGGGTCGGTGTGCTTCTGGCTGGGCTTTTAGTGCAACTGGTGCCCTTGAAGAACAGATGTTCCGGAAAACTGGCAAACATGTATCCCTGAGTGTGCAGAACCTCCTGGATTGCTCTTGGGCTGAGGGCAATGAGGGCTGCAATGGTGGTCTAATGAGTAATGCCTTCCAGTATGTTAGGAACAACGGAGGCCTGGACACAGAAGAATCCTATCCATATGTTGCAAGAGTGAGTGGAATTCCTCACTTGTTGTCATTCCAGCTCCTTTCTTAGAGTTGAATGCTTTTGAAGAAAAGAGACATCATACTTAACATTCACATTTTCAATTGTAGACTCTCTATCTGCAGACTGTCAGGACTGTCATGAAACAGTATTAGCCTGGCTCAGTTCTCTCCTTAGATGGTTACCACATAGGTATTTTTATTTCTACCTTATACAGAGATATGCATACCTTTCTGTATAGGGTACAGATTTCTCCAGAGTGAAAAACGTCTTATGGACAGGTAGACCAAGGGTGCTTCATTAAATCCATACCAGTTAGTTTTTCTTTTTTTTTTTTAAGTTGACTTATTTATTTATTTTGAGAAAGAGAAAGAGAGAGGAGTATGAGAGGTGGAGGGACAGAGAGAGAGGGAGATAGAGAGAATCCCAAACAGGTTCCAGGCTCCATGAGCTTGATTCCATGATCGTGAGATCATGACCTGAGGCAAAATCAAGAGTTGGATGCTTAACTTAATGAGCCACCCAGGCGCCCCTCACAGCAGTTTCAATTTCAAAGCAATAAATATCATTTCACCTCCTGAGATGCTTCACAACAAACTTGACTTGGAAATCTTTCACCTGTAAGCTGTCTTAAGTCATGTTCCCAGGAGGTGGATGGTAGTAATCAAGTTTCTTTTCCTTTACGATTCAAAGGATGGACCCTGCAAATACAGGCCCGAGCATTCTGCTGCCAATATCACTGCCTTTCAGACCATCCCTCGGAAGGAGAAGATCCTCATGATGATACTGAGAAAAATAGGGCCTGTCTCTGCAGCTATAGATGCAAGTTTGGATACCTTCCGGTTCTATAAACGAGGTAAGATTTGTCAATG
>NC_043712.1:63743884-63765932 GCF_006229205.1 Suricata suricatta
TTTTCCTTTACGATTCAAAGGATGGACCCTGCAAATACAGGCCCGAGCATTCTGCTGCCAATATCACTGCCTTTCAGACCATCCCTCGGAAGGAGAAGATCCTCATGATGATACTGAGAAAAATAGGGCCTGTCTCTGCAGCTATAGATGCAAGTTTGGATACCTTCCGGTTCTATAAACGAGGTAAGATTTGTCAATGTGGGAATTTAGATAGGAAAATTGGAAAACCACCCTAACAAACAGCAAGAGCAACACTTTGGTATGTGGAATTCAATGTAGAATTTTGGGGTGTGTGGATTTACCCTAGTTGTTCATTCTGTACACATAGTATTTATGTCTGCTGTTTCTGTTTGCCATGACTTGACCCAAATCCCCATGATTTTAAGTATATTACAGATATATTTAAAAGGCTACATAATTCAATGGGTAGAGTTTACTTTACTTTTTTCCAATTGTAGACTGTAAAACCTTTTAAAGAATTTTGCTACTGAAATTAACACTGGAAAGAATCTTTTGGCTCAAGTAATTTTATGTTCTCTATTGTTTCCTTAGGCTGACATCCTATAAATAGAATAATAAGCTTTTGATGGGTGGTTTTTAAATACGTCTTGACTATTATTTTCAAAAGAGATTGTGACAGTTAGTATTTCTCCTGGTGTTAGATGAAGGCCTAAATCCTCACCCTAGCTAAACAAAAATATCTGACTTTTATATCTCATCTGAATTCATATCACAACTGAATTTTGAAATGCCTCCCTTACTGTGGTTGATAGGCTGGGTTACTATCACATGTCATGTGGGAATCCTCATGCCATCATTGAATATTACTCTCCAGGCATTTATTATGATCCAAAGTGCAGCAGTGAAGACCTGAATCACGGTGTCCTGGTGATTGGCTATGGCTTTCAAGGAAAAGAATCAGATAACAAAAAATACTGGTTTGTCAAGAACAGGTATGAAAATGCAGGAATACTAACTATTGAATTTGAAAACCACAAATATTTTTTGGAACCAGCGTTTGGATGCAGGTCCCCAAACTTGAGCACACTTCTGAAATCCCAGCAATGTTTAGCCCATCCAGAAGGGAACACAGACATAGTCATCTGATGACAACATTGAGATACTGCCTCAGGCTGGCTAGGGTCCTGATATGATTTTGGTACCACTGCATTTCTAAACGGGAATTTAAAAAAATTTCTATAACACATCCGGGTCTCAAAATTTTCCTTCCCTACTCAAGTTGCAGCTTTGTGGAAGGTCTGGAAATAAAATTCTATGTTGGGTTAGAACTCAACCATAAGGAAGAATGGCCTCTCCTGATTTTTTCTGACTCTGTCCTGGCGTCTGATGCACTGCTCAGTATCGAATGTTATTGTTCAAAAAGATATATGTTTTTGCTAACTTGCAATAATTGGAAAACCCTGTATATTTTTCAGCTGGGGCACTGACTGGGGCATGAATGGCCACATAAAAATAGCCAAAGACCGGAACAACCACTGTGGAATCACCTCCATGGCCAGCTTTCCTATCGTGTGAGATGGTGGTGAGGAAGAAGGCCTTGACTGGCAACAGAATCTCCAGAAGCTGAATTCTACTGTAAAGTTGATCACATTTTATTGTGTTGGGTATGACACTTGAATCACTGAAGATCCAAGTTGTGACTGGATTCTGTGACTGTTTACACTGCTCTTTAATCCCTGCTGTAATCAATGGTATGTGATTATATTCCACAATAACTTTTGAATGTTCATGTTTTAATTTTTTAAATTTATTTTTGAAAGAGAGACAGGCAGACATAGTTTGAACAGGGGAGGGGCAGAGAGAGAGGAAGACACAGAATCTGAAGCAGACTCCAGGCTCTGAGCTGTCAGCACAGAGCCCAGTTCAGGGCTTGAACCCACAAACTGTGATATCATGACATGAGCTGAAGTCAGATGCTCAGCTGGCTGAGCTACACAGGTGACCCTAAATGTTCATGTTTTAAAATGTTGTATAAAATTTTTACCTTTTAAAATAAAATGTACTTGCATATGTTGGGGTATGATTCTGTTTTTAATACATAAACTTCTTTATAGTAAAAAATGCAATGGTTTTGGAAAAAGGATGAAATGTCTTCATTTCCTCTAAAATTCTTCCAACTGGCTTAAGAGTTTAGTTGACATGAGACAAGTTAATGGGAGAAAAAAACCTGTCAAAGTTTTATTACACAGGCTGGGAGGCCCAGTAAGGAATTTGAGCCCCCCAAAATGACCAAGGCAGGTAGGGGTTTTTTGGGGGCAGTTTTTATACATTTAGACCAAGATAATAATTTGTGAGGAATTGGCAGGAAAAAGAGAAAAGGTATGTGGGAGCTCTAAATTGGAATTTGAAGTGGAATCTGAGCTGAGGTTGCAGATGAGCAAAAAAGTAACAAGACTTGTTTCTACAGCTTTCTCAGCTTTGAAGCCCCGTCTCTGCTGATAAGGATGTCTCTACATCATAGTACAGGGAGGGGACCTTCCATATGGGACACTCATTTCCTGTTTTCAGGAGGGACAGACCAGGACAGCCTGGGTGTCCTTGTATCAGCTCTGTCCCAAGTACCTTTAATTCAAGACAGTCAATATCCCATGTGGCACAGTTTGGGATGGCCTCCCTGGGCCCCCATAGTTTCTTCATCTGAAATTCCCCTGGAACTTTACATACTAACTAGCTAAGTAGGTGACCATGGAGAGATATCCAGTTTAAATTGAGTGGTAAGTGGGGCACCTGGGTGCCTCAGTCGGTTAAGTGTCCAGCTTCAGCTCAGGTCATGATTGCACGTTCATGTGTTTGAGCCCCGCGTCAGGCTCTGTGCTGACAGCTGGGAGCCTGGAGCCTGCTTCAGATTCTGTGTCTCCCTCTCTCTCTCTGCCCCTCCCCTGCTCATGCTCTGCCTCTCTCTGTCTCAAAAATAAATAAAACACTAAAAAAAAAATAAAAAATAAATAAATAAATTGAGCGATAAGAAATCTACAAAGAATTTTAAAAAGCATAAATCAGCATGAGGATGAAAACATGGATGAAAGAGGGTGGGAAGTACAGGCTTCCAGGCATGGAATGACTCAGTACAGGAATCAAGAGCTCAGCATAGAGAATATAGTCAATGGTATTGTAATAGTGATGTAAGGGGATGGGGGTAGCTACACTTGGGGTGAGCACAGCATAGTGCATACAGTTGGCAAACTACTATGCTGTGCACCTGAAACAATGGTAGCATTGTATGTCATTTATACTCAAAACATTTGAAAAAAGAAAAAAAAAGCAAGAGGATGAATAAACAGAAGAGAACAGATTTTCCCACACCTCATGAAACCAGCCCCACAATCCTAGAAATAGATCGGCCCAATTAAATGTTTCATGTATCTGATGGAAAATATTAATTCCTTTTATAAAGCAGATTTCAGTTAGATATTATCTATCTCATTTGGTTTACATAAAAGTAACATTTTCCACTGATGATTGCATGAGTTTCCCATTGGGCAGTCAATGTATCTAGAACTTGATGACTTTGGAGACCCCCAGGGGCTAAGCTGTTACCTTCTGACTGGATGTTTTCAAAGCTTCCCTAATAGTAATGAACCCTTCCTTGTTCCATTATCATAGACAGATATAGGATTCCCTTTTCTAATTCACAATCTCTGAAGCTTAGGAAGAAGACCTTTAATGTTAATGAGAACTTGGAATTCTGATGTATTATCTGATTTTCTATGACTTTTCAACAAACGTGTGTGTGTGTGGCAGAATTTTATAAACAAATGCTGCCACTAAGCACAGTGACAGAACAGCCAGGTATCCAAGTCCAAATGGTTCTGACAATTAGTTGGGAACCCATTATACACTTTGTTGCCAGCAGGGGTGCTGGGTAGCTGAGTTCTTAAGCATCTGACTTCAGCTCAGATCATGACCTCACAGTTGATGAGTCCTAGTCACACATCAGGTGAGCTTGAGCCCCAGTTCAGATGAGACCCCGTTTATCTTTCTCCCCCGCCCCCTGTCCCTCTGTCTCTGCCCTTCATTCACTTGCTCTCTCTCTCTCTCAAAAAAAAAAAAAAAAAGAGCAGTGGTTTAGAGACAAGGTTAGGTTGAAACCTATACTTTTCAAAGTCTGTAATGTTAACTGATACTGTTAAAGTTCACCTATCTCCATTTTTCTTGTGGACCTGTCAGTCTTTGAGAGCAGCACACGTTTTAAAATAGCTGATTTCAGAGACTTCCGGTTTGGCTCTGGCCACTTGAGAGCTTGGTTTTGTCACCCAGCCAATAAGCCCAGATTTTTGGTTCGCACTGTTAGGTGGCCTGTTCTTGGTTAATAAATTTCCTTCCTCTGCAACTTTCATGGAAGATTCCCAGTTTCAAAGTTGAGCTGATAGATGGTTTTGTCTTTTTAATCCAGTCTCTGTTCTGACAGTGAGTCAGTTCAGTCAAATTCATTTCAGGAAGAGGCAATGCAGGTATGTTCTTAGAGTGAGGCCTCTGCTTCAAATAATCAGGTGACAAATAAGAGGCAATTCTATGGCAATGCAAGAAAGATAATGGTTAATAAAAAGGATCAAGTTATAAACAGGTTTCTGAGTTCCAAGGGTAGCCAGTTGAAAAAGTTTCTAGATGCTGGGCTTAAAGCATCTTCAGACGGAATAAGAGAAGGTAGTGTCAGGCTGACAACTGTCCGAGTGGCTCATAGAGGAACAGGCATGAAGATTGTCTACACATGAGCTGTCGTGGTGATTTCTCTGAAAGTTACATCAAGTTTATATTCAATTTGCAGGACTTCATGAAAAAGATAGTTTCAGTTATCCAGTGATTCCAAGTCAAAAGGATAGAAAAAAGCAGAAAACGTTAGTTGGGAGACATGTAATGAGGCTTTGGAGGAAACGAGAATAAATTAGGATCTCATTGAGTTCATGGTGAAATCTATTAGACTCTAGTATCCACAGCAGTGTGTTATTGAAACATAATTTTTCTTTCTATAATCACCCTCAGTTTTACCAAGGACAGCCAAATTAAGACCAATTTGTTTGCAAAGTGTAGTTTTTTTCTTCTTCTTTTTTTAAACTTGGCCTGATGTTGAAATTGCTGTAATCATAGCTGATGAGAAAAAAATTTCTTAGGATTCTTTACTAATTAATGCTCCCAAGCACCTATTTTCTTCATCCTGCTAATTCATCATGAATTAGTTGTCTCTTTGTCACAATGAATGAAAAGTGCCTGCCTTGCTTATAGACTCAGATATAAGTATCAGGCTGTTTTTCAAAGGGGCTTTATTGGCTCCGTAAAGTTTGTCTGAATTCCTTCAAGCAGTCTGGTCATATCTGAGTCTGTGCAAATCTCCTCTTAATATGACATTTCAGACAAAGTCTTGGTGATGTAACCAGTGTTTCTAAATGTGTCCTGTTTCAAGGAGAGCAGATTCTTATTCAATTTATGCAAATTAACATATTGTCATGAAAATATGAGAATACTCACTGAAAGTTTTTGAAATCTGGACAGATCACACAGGGAGAAAAAGTTAAATGTCTCAGTCTGTTCACACAGGCATATTTCGTCAAACAAACAGCTGTAAGTCATAGCTTAAGAGAGTTTCTCTAATACAGGAGAAAACATTTAAAATCACCAATGTTTAAAAAAAGTTATAAAATAAGAAGCATCTTCCATTCATTCAGTCCATGTTATTAATTCTATGTGTGCTTGAATCCAGGTCTTCCCTTCGTTCTGGAAATTCTTACCCAGTTCAGCTTTTGATCTTAAGGTTATCAGAAACCTGTACTCAAGAGTTTCTTCCATCAGTCCCATTACAGGTGAAACACATTTGCAGAAGCTTTTGAAAAAGCATCTGAGTAAGTCTGTCTATAAATGATAAAAGACTTAAAAATGTCCAAGGTTAAAGATCTGATGAGAGATCATGATAAGACAGTTGAAAAGGGAATTGTTTTTTTTCTGTGACACACAACAGTAACATCTCAGGACATATCAGATTTCTAAGAGTTGCATACAATTTCTAAAACAATTATTTTACTAACATATTTCTACACAAATATAATCTAAGGGTGTTAGTATCCCTTATTTGACAATGCTTTCTGTGTAATTTAACATAAGAAATAAGCCTAATTAATATAATATCTTCCTTTTTATAAAGAGACTAAATCTCTTGTAAATGTTTCATGGCTCCTCTGGAATATTTTAGTTGTATTGTGGTCAAAATACTTCATTTTAGAGTTTGATTTTGGAAATCTGTGTTACAAAAAATCAAAGTATTGGAAAATATGATTAAATAGGATTACAGATCATCATGCAACAATAATTTTTATCTATTCAAGCCAAGTGACAATAAAAGATTTCTTTCTGAAGAGAAGTGAGCCTTTATTCTCTTGTTACACAAATAAGGTGGGTTGAATTGGTTGCTTTTTTGGTGATTAGTAAGAGACCCACAAGTCCAATATCCTCACCCAGCTCATCTGACTCTTCCTTTCCTCACCTTTGGCCGAGGCTGTGGCATCAGCAGGAGCAGCAGTGGTGGCAATGGCTTCAGCAAGGGAAGGTGTAATTAATCAGTCTACAGAGACAAAGCCAGGACCTGCTTGTATCCATTGATGATAGAAAGGGGCAGTGATGCAACAATCAGGTGACCTATCTGCAGACAGACACTGGCAACATTTTGGACATCCTCCAGGAAGTGAGAATGCAGTTTCCTCTTTGATGTCAAGCATTTCAGGGCTGCCATTGTCAAATACCTGCTGGATGATCAGCCCAGAGGAGAAGTGGGAGGTGCTCAGCATGTTCAGCTGTGTGGCTTCGCTGGCACCCCACTTTGTCTCCAGTCTTAATCAGCTGCAGTTCACTCAGGATTGCAGTGGTGCCCCCTGGAGATTTTAGTAGTGATGCCTAAAGCCTGGGAGAAGGTCTTCTTTGACCCCAGACAAGTGTTCTGGGCTAGTACAGTGATTTCACATGGGGCTACAGCACCAACATGGGTAGCAACCGGCACCTTCTCAGCCAGAAGCATGTCCCTGATCTCGGTGAGGTCCTCCTTGGTGAGCACAAGGCCACATTTACCCAGATATGAGGCAACAGTTTCTCCAGAGCTAGTTGTTCTCCAGATGCCCTCAGATGGCCTTGTACATCATGATGCTCATGCTACAGCAGCACCACAGGGTTCCCATGGAAACACATGCACATCTACTGCATCTTCATGGAACCCACATGTCTCCTCCCACAATGAAGGATGACAATCCCAAAGGTGATAATCTGAAGGAAGTACTTGGACTTCTGGGTCACCCCGTCATCCCTGGACATCATGGAAATTATCAAGAATTACCACACATAGCTTAAAGAACAGGTCATTGTGATGAGGAGGCCTGGAGGAGGAGAGGAGGGACGAGAATAAAAATTTTAAAGGCAAATATGCAGATTATACAATAGTGAACAAACCTTAGCTCTTTTAATAATAATCTCATAAAGATGAAGCACAGAACATTTATATTTCTAGGCCATTGGCCATTAAAGGTATGAAAAACCTTTGGTTATAATTTTTTATAATAAGGAACCTAAGACTCTTTTTAAAAAATGTTTGTTTATTTTTGTGAGAGAGAGACACACACATACAGAGCATGAGTAGGGGAGGAACAGAGAGAGAGGGAGACACAGAATATGAGCAGGCTCTAGTCTAGGAGCTGTCAGTGCATAGACTGACTCAGAGCCCTACCTCACGAATTGTCAGAGCCAGTCGGCTGCTTAAACGGCTTAAACGGCTTAAATGGCTGAGCCACGCAGGTGCCTCAAACTAACACTCTTAAGAAAGTGTTTTGTCCTTTTTAACAGAGAAAAAATCTAAGTTATAATGTTGCATCAGTGTACTGTTGATATGAAAACTCATTCTTAAATAAAATCTTATTATATAAGATTTTGGTATAGCTTACAAGAATCCAGGAGGGTTTTTCTTCTGTTTGGATGGCATTGTAGCTGGTGACAGCTGCTCATAAAGTCCTTCCCAGAGAGGAAATGGCACACATTCTCTTCTGAAGACCATGAGGTCCACCTGGTCTTCTGGTGGACAGGTGTGGCGAGCCTTACCAGTTGGTGGAGGCCATGCCTCTTTCACCTGTTGGTGAAGTGCTTCAGGTGTACTAGAGAGTCCTCATCTCGAATCAGAGCATCACATTGTTCACTCAGTCATGATTGGAAGATTTAGGGATGGCAGTAAGATTGAACAACCAAACACTATTTCAAAAGCGATCAATCCATATCCCCTGTTTGGAGTATTCGGGACCTTATTAAGGGACAGAGGCGATGTTTTTGGCCATTCATGGTTAGTTTCTTGATATTTTCCCTAGAGTCTATCTTCTGTCTAGAGTTTTATGTTCCATTTGCACTGATAATTCAGGATGATATATGATATGAGTACCCCAGAGTTTTTGCAAGCAGGTGGTTTATACATGCTGTAAAATTAATTTCTTTGATTCAATCCATAATGAATGGAAACATGAGGAATGGAGGTTTTAATTTCTTTAATACCTGCTGTGGCATCAGCACATCTAGTCAGAGAGCATGAGCCCATTCACTGAGCATGCAGATGGTGACCAAGCAGTGAGAATAACACAGGGCTGGGGGCACATCTATCAAATCCATTATTCAACCACACAGAGCAGTGTGGACCTAGGAAGACTTGCTGGAGGAGGTTAATTTCTTCCAGAGATTTCCCAGGATTTACAAATAGTGCACTGGGAAATAATTTGGTCTGTAATGTTGAGGATACCTGGACAAAACCCTCTTTTAGGGCCCTAATTATCTTCATTAGGTCCAATTTGGTGGATGGTAAGTGTAAGCCACAGGGTCAAAAGAAAGAGTGCTCTAAAAAGTCCATTCAGCCACTGTATAATCCATCTGATAGTTGTTTGACATCTTTTTTTTTATCTGATTCTACATTGTAGGCTGTGGGGCATTTCCCAGGAAATTAATACTATCAGTCAGGAATAAACGTAGAATTACCAATTGTGTGGTGAAAGGACAAGGGGGTGTGTTTGGGGTACATGCCTAGCAGCTCTGTCAACCCTATCATTTTCTAAAGATACCACATCAGCTTTCTTAGTGTGTGTGGAGCAGTGAACAATGATGATTTTAGAAGGAGGATGAATAGCTGTAATAGGTGAGCAATTATAAGCCTTTTCATTAAAAGCGCTTGTTTGCAAGAGATCCATCACATTGTAGAGAGGTGCTATGTTTTATGAACTTGTAAGAGAGCAGGCACCACATGGGGAGATATAGGTGAATAGGGGGGCTTAATGTCAGAGTGCTGACTTGTCTGGTGGAAGCTGCAGCCACCAGGGGATAGCATGGGGACATACCTGATCCCACAGCATCTGATGGGCATGAGAAATATGCTCCTGGTTATATCTGATGGTGAAAATGATGTCCCAGGTGCAAGCAGCAACACCATTCTTTTCATGTACTGTATATGAAAGAGCTTGTCAAAATTAGGAAAGCTAAGAGTTGGGATGTGGACATAGACAGTTTTAAGGCTTCAGGGAAGGTTAATGGCTCTAAAGTCCATTGATATCAAAGGTTTATCAAAAATTGCAAGAATTGGGGATCCTTTGGAAGCAGTGGCCAGCTGCTCCTAAAAATTTATGTAACTCTGTTTTCATTTTTGGGAGAGGGATGGACAAAATTTACTCAAGAATATTTGGAGTGTGATTTTGAATGCTCTGAGGCGTGTCTTCAACAGGTCACAGCATCCTAAATAGAGAACAGTTGTTTGCACTCTTTGGAGTCTAGATGTAGAGCTGCATAAGCTGTCTGCCTTGTTTAGCTAGTGACCTTAAGAGAATGAGGGAGTCCATAAGAGCTCCTGGCTTGATTTGATTACAGAGTAAAAGACACCAGCAGGTATTGTAACAGCAGGGAGACTCAGGTACAGGTTACAGCATCTAGCTGGACTTTAAGGACTTGGGAACTCTTTTCTTTTATAGTTTATTATCAAGTTGGTTTCCATATAACAATAGTGCTCATCCCAACTAGTGCCCTTCTCCATGCCTATCAACCCCCTACTCCTCTCCCCCATCTCCATCAGCTCTCAGTTTGTTCTCAGTAGTCACAAGGCTCTCATGGTTTGCCTCCCTCCCTCTCCCTATTTTTTCCCACTTCCCCTCTCCCATGGTCCTTTGTTAAGTTTCTCTTGTTCCTCTTATGAGTGAAAATATATGGTATCTGTCCTTCTCTGCCTGACTTATTTCACTTAGCATGACACCCTCAAGTTCCATCCATGTTGCCACGAATGGTCAGATTTCATTCTTTCTCATTGCCATGTAGTATTCCTTTGTATATATAAACCACAACTTCTTGATCCATTCATCAGTTGATGGACATTTAGGTTCTTTCCACGATTGGCTATTGTTGAAAGTGCTGCTATGAACATTGGGGTACATGTTTTCCTATGCATCAGACCTCCTGTATCCCTTGGGTAAATCCCTAACCGTGCTCTTGCTGGGTCATAGGGGAGTTCTATTGTTCATTTTTTGAGGAACCTCCACAAGGTTTTCTAGAGTAGCTGCACCAGTTTACATTCCCACCAACAGTGTAGGAGGGTGCCCATTTCTCTACATGCTCTCCAACATCTAGAGTCTCCTGATTTGTTCATTTTAGCCACTCTGACTGGTATCTCAAGTGAGGTGATATCTCAGTGTGGTTTTGATTTGTGTTTCCCTGATGACGAGTGATGCTCAGCATCATTTCATGTGTCTGTTGTCCATCTGGATGTCCTCTTTGGAGAAGTGTCTGTTCAGTGTCTTCTGCCCATTTCTTCACTTCTGCCCATTTCTTTGTTTTTTGGGTGTGGAGTTTGGTGAGTTCCTTATAGATTTTGGATACTAGCCCTTTATTGGAAATGTCATTTGCAACTATCTTTTCCCATTTCATCGGTTGCCTATGAGTTTTCTTGATTGTTTCCTTTGCCGTGCATTTTTTCCTTTTTATCTTGAGGAGGTCCCAATAGTTCATTTTTGCTCTTGATTCCCTTGCCTTTGGGGAAGCATTGAGTAAGAAATTGGTGGAGGTCAAGGAGGTTGTTTCCTGCTTTCTCCTCTAGGGTTTTGATGGTTTCCTGTCTCACATTCAGGTCCTTCATCCATTTTTAGTCTATTTTTGTGTATAGTGTAAGAAAGTTACCTAGTTTCATTCTTTTGCATGTTGCTAGGACTTGGGAAAATATTGAAGAAGACTCAGAGTATCCTTGGTGTATGCCAGCCCAAGTGAATGTTTTCTTTTTGACTGTGATTGCACAAGAAACCGGGAGTCAGGGCGCAGAGGGATTTAAACAAAAGCTGCTCAGAAGTCTTTTCTGTAAACCAGCTCTATCAGGAGGAATGATGAAGAGCATCAGCTGGACTGGGGAGCACTGGGTGCCACGAAATTATGAAAGAGATTGTGAACCTTAGATCCTGTACAAATTGATGGATAGGGTTTCCCTCTGAGTCACATTTGTCTTCTTTCTTTATGGTCAAGATTGGGGTGGTATAGGGTCGGGTGGTAAAGACAAGGATGCTGTGTTCAAGGGAAACTCTATTACAGGGATATCACTTGCTCTGAGTCTCTAGAGGGAGGGTGCTGAGCCACAAGGGAAAGTATGGTTTCCCCTCCCAAGAAACGCACCCAAGTGCTCCTAACGACTCCACTTCAATCGCATTTGTAGTCCAAAGACTTTTTTGGGAAATCTTTTAAAGATCCATACTCTTCAGAGGTTTATCTCAGGGTGAACCTCCAGAAAAGATAGCAGGACACTTGGGACTAGGCCTGAAGGTGAAGAAACAAAAATGTCTTTCTTTTTCATTGCAATTTACGTTGGCATTAAATGTAGATAACAAATCTTTACCAAGAAGGTTTGCAAGTGAACAGCTGGGAAGTAGCAAGACCTGGGGAATGTGAGGAGGGCCTGAAGATACTGGGCTGGCTGGGACACAGGCAGTAGACAGATCGCCTCAAGATTCTGACAGCCTGAAGAGAGTCAGAGGTGACAGGTAGAGATCAACCCTCTGGGCAGATGGGAGAGAAAGTCACACCAACATCAGTCAAGAAATCTAGTTCCCCAGCACCTGTTTGAAGGTTTCTGGTAGGCTCCCAGGGGTGACTGAGTCCTTGCTGACCCATCATTAAAGGGGGAATTGTCCCTCAGGAGAAAAGTGAATTTTTTTAGGGTTATGGGACTTAGGGAAAATTGTTTCTTAGAGTTTCCTTTATTTTAAGTGCAGGACAATTTTTTCTCCAATGTCCTGTTTTATTTGTAATATCTGCAATTGTTTGGAGGTAAACAGGGAAACATCAGAGTGGGCTTACATTCATTCTCCTCATTTTTGCCTTTCCCAAGATTCAAGTTCTAAAACAAGAATTGTTGTTTTCAGTTCTTTTCTTTTATTCTTGTTTGCTCTCTTGCAGCTATTTTCAAAGACCCAGGTAGCTGCTTCCATTATTTTGTTTAGTGATTGCTTTCTCCAACCAACCTTACTATAGTGGTTTTTCTTTGTTTTTCCCTCTTTTATTTTTATTTATTTTTTTAAATAATAGCTTTTTAAAAAATAGTTTATTGTCAAATTGATTTCCATATAACACCCAGTGCTCTTCCCCACAAGTGCCCTCTTCCATTACCACCTCTTTTCCCCCTCCGCCTTCCCCTTCAACCCTCAGTTCATTTTCAGTATTCAATAGTCTCTCAGGTTTTGTGTCCCTCTCTCTCCCCAACTCTCTTTCCCCCTTCCCCTCCCCCTGGTCCTCCATTAGGTTTCTCCTGTTCTCCTGTTAGACCTATGAGTGCAAACATATGGTATCTGTCCTTCTCCATCATGCTAAGCAAAATATAATGGTTTTTCTTAATAAACATTTTTAAAGTTTATTCACTTAGAGAGAGAGAGAGCGAGCAGGGGAGAGAGACATACCCGGAATCTGATGCAGGCTCCGGGCTCTGAGCTGTCAGGACAAAACCCAGTGGGGGGCTCAAACTTACAAACTGTGAAACCATGACATCAGCCAAAGTCAGATGCTTAACAGACTGAGCCACCCAGGTGCCCCTTGTTTGTAATATCAGGGAGGAAATTTCCCACTGAAGCAAAAATTAGAAGATTTCTATGTTCTGGGGCTACCAGACTGAAAATAGTGTGCTTTTTAAAGTTTGCATATGGGGCACCTGGGTAGCTTAGTTGGTTAAGCAGCCAACTTAGGCTCAGGTCATGGGTCTGGACTAAGTTTGTGGGTTTGAGTCTTGAGTTGGTTTCTGTGCTGACAGCTCAGAGCCTGGAACCTATTTCAGATTCTGTGTCTCCCTCTCTCTCTGGCACTTCCCCATTTGTGCTCTGTGTCTCTCTGTCTCAAAAATAAACTATAAAATTTTTTCAAATAATAAAGTTTGTATAAAATGCTTAACAGGTGCTTTTGGGTGTTCCTCTTCTGTCTGGGTGTACATTTGAACCCTAGACCAAATCACTTTGGAGTAACAGGCTTCATCCTTTGGTCCTATTAACACTTGAACAGTTGAGCCGTCACCTGGTTATTCCCAGGAGGGCCAGAGAGAGAGGTTGCGGCCCTCTGTGTCCCCTGTAAGGGGACCATTTGGCCTGCCCAGTAATAGCCATATACTCATGGGCTGGAAGGACTCCCCTTAGCAGCCAGTGAAGGTGTCTGTGAGTTGGGTTGTAAAAAGCTACAAGATGTTTAAAATTTCTCTCTCAATTTGGTAGGATCCTTGAGAGCAGAGGTAAAGGGACTTTATAATTGAAAAGGCCTGTTGCTGTCCATGGGACGTGAATTCTTTGCAATCAGGGTCCAGGAAACACCCTCAAGGACAAGGTACAGGAATGCCTGCAACTGGCAGAGCTTGATCACGAAGCCCCAGAGACTGAGCAATTGTACGAACCATGGCACGAGCTTTACCACCCTTCCTGGCCATACCTGCTAGAGTTACCTCTTGACACTCAGCATCTACAGGAGCAAACTGTATTTCCCAGGCCAGCAGGCCACACCGAGGTACTTTCTATAAATCTTATAAAGAATCAATAGTTAAAATAAGGACTGGTTGTTCAAGGCTTTTTCTGGGAGAGTTGGTGTTTCAGATTTAAGGAAACTGCCTCAAGAGCTGGGCTGGGTTTTGAAGGGAAAGTTTCCAGACCAGGAGTCCAGAGATCCAAAAGACCTGGAGGGTTAGGGACAGAGGGCTGGGGATGAAGGAAATATAAGAAGGAGGACTGATGTCAGATTTGGTTTTTAATTCTTGTTCTAAATCTGATTTTTTGGGGCATTTGGGTGGCTCAGTCAGTTAAGCGTCCAGCTTCAGCTCAGGTCATGATCTTGTGGTTCATGGGTTCGAGCCTCGCATTGGGCTCTGTGTCTGACAGCTAGCTCAGAGCCTGGAGCCTGCTTTGGATTCTGTATACCCCTCTCTCGCTGACCCTCCCCTGCTCATGCTGTCTCTTTCTGTCTCTCAAAAATAAATTAAAAACATAAAAAAATTAAATATGATTTTTCTTTTTATTAAGAGACTCCCTAAGGCAAGCCTTATAGTGGTTTGTGTTTTCTTTTCATTTTGATCCTCCCCTAGATACCAAGAAGGCAGCTGCTAAGAAGGAGAGCTCTCTAAGAAATGTTCTAAATATAGAAAATTTTCTAGTTTGGAAGATCTGTTGCTTCGACTGGCAAGTGGGATCACCATTAGTATATTTATTTTAATAGTGACTCACTCCAATAAGCCTTTTATGAATGGAGTCAGAGATAAATTTCCGGGTTTAGAATAAATCTCTACCCTGTATGTAAGAAATGTCTCTGGAGAGGGCATGGATGAGGAGGCCCTCATGATCCAAAGTTTACTCCCGAAAAGAGTAAGAAAACAAAGACCTTTGAGCAACATCCCAAGAGCAGGAGTGCCAGGATGCCCACGAGGACTCCAGGCTCCGATCACCTGGCCTTGGTCCCTAGTGAGACTCTGCTGCTGTATGTATTTGGAGCCTGTCCACAGGGACAGCTCAGGGACTCGGGGACAGGCTGAAATTTCACCAGTGACAGGTGCAGTTCTGAGGCTCAGTCACAGCCACAGGTCAGGGGTGTCCAGGAGGCCTGGCAATAGATGGGAGACTGCCCATTTAGGGCCTGGGATGTGGCCTTGCCAGCCCTGCCCCCTCCACCTGCCTGTCCTGCAATTCAAGGAGCCATCTTGTGGGCTAGGCCTCTATGCCATGGACCCCTGGGCTGTTGGGGCATATGATGCCTGGGTTCCTAATTATCCAAGGGGAATTCCTGACTGCTTCAGTGGCCCCAGGGTAGGTGAGCTAGAGGACCAGGGACAGCCCTGTGGAGGGGGTCCAGCATCTCTCTGGGGACCCATATCAACTAATTACCATGTATTTTGCATTGGCAGGTGGTTCATGAAAAGACCTCACAGGGATCCCCAAGAGGGTTTTCAGCATACCCTGCCTGTCCTTTAGTCCTAGCATTTTTGGTGAAAATCTTCTGGAGGGTTAAGAACAGGATAATCTAGTCTAGTGGTTCCTCTTTATTCGGATTAAAGGTGGAGCAGGTGGAGGAAGCAGGGCCCAGAGGAGGAGGTGTTATCACTGTGTCAGGATGAGATGCCCCTGGGTTATGGAAGAATCTGGAGAGGGCTGGCAGTGCCCCAAACAGGGGATGTGCTGGGCAAGGCTCAAGTCCTTTCAGGGAAAGGGGCAGAGGGGAGGAGTGTCCGGGGAAGGCATGGCATTTTGTATTGCTCCTCCGCTACCTCCCTTAGGTAGGGATTCTTCCCTCTCAAGCCTTTCTCAAAACCAACAGAAAAGAGTTATTTCCAGGAAAATATGGCTTAATAAAAGGAGGAAAGGCAGAATGTAGAAACAGCTTTTTCCTCTCCACTCTCTGTGTTGCGGATTATTATGTTTCTCAGTTTCCAACATGCTTTTATTCAGCTTTAAATAAAAAAATTTCAGAAAAACATTTATTTCAAGCAAAAAATATTTATCAGGAGACCATGAATTTGCCCTTTGACAACCAGTTTTGCTTTCCTTATAAACAGATTCCATATGTCTAGACTAGCAGTTGACGACCTCCTTCTTCAGACCTATGTCTATGAAACACCCCAGGGATCTCCCTCATGCGTTGTCTCCAGCACTTCTCTGCTCTGGGACAGCAGTGGTCAAAGGGATTCCGTGCAGGGGCTCAGAGTCAGGTCTGGGCCAGCATGGCCATTCTATAGTCCTCCTAGTGTGGAGCCTCAGCAGGCTCCACAACATCCTCAGCCTCAGTTTCCTCAGTGAAGACATGAAGCAATAATTAGATTTTCCTCAGAGGATTCTTGTGAAGATTAAATGAGATAATACATGTCAGGCACGAGCACAGAGTAGGGCTAATTTAATACTGCTTCCTTGTGAGGTCACAGAAAATCCTTCCAAAGGTTGCGCTTCAATCAGAAAGTACATATTTGAGAATTTGATCAGAGGCAAACCCTCTTGATTTCTTTACTTTCTGTGAGCCAGATCACCAGATTAGTGAAATGAACCATAAAGTATAGTGGCTAAGTAAGCTTATAGGGTCCCAAATACAACTACTATCTATGCTTATTGATATGGTGGAAATAAGCAGCAACAGGAAGCCTGCTTCAGAAAAGCAGCTGGGAAAGGAAAGCCTGACCTTCAGGTTTTCGGGGTCACCAGTGCCTGCAGCCTGGGTTCACTCGAAACCACAGGGCAGCTCTCAGCAGACAGAGTGATCCAAACTCAGGGTGAGCTCTTGGGAAGCCTGCCCACCCATCAGGGTCTTACTCTCTTCTTCTGTAAATTATTTCTAAAAATACTCCACTGATACAGAATTTAAATAGCATTTAAAATTTTTTAAAATAGCAAGAGAATAATTAGTTACTGATTTCACATTTTATTTGTAAGTCAATCAAAAAATTCCCCAGATTCCTAGTCCATGTTCCTGAAGTGCAGTGTTAGAACATCTCCCAGGGAAGCCAACACGTGCACACTTGCTAGGAAGGAGCAGAAGATAGAGAGGCGCAGGAACCGAGTAGTATCCTTTGGGGGAAGAGATGTTTTTTCTTCTGTATTTGACTCTTCTGTTTGGAAAGACTGTTTATGTGAGGACATCATCTCTACTAAAGTATATGCCCCTGTCATTTCATACTAAAAAAAAACACAACAGCTTCCAATACTGCTTGCTTTCAAGGATTTACAATATGTTTATACTTTGCAGGAAATCTGTCAACAAAGTAACTATTACTTCACTCAGACATTTATTGAGGGTAGAATCTTGTTGAGTACTCCAAATTGTGGAGACCATGAGTCTATTAGTAGAAGAAATACATCATTTCAGGGCAATTTAACAAGAAGTAGAAGAGACGGCCACAGTGAGCACTTGTGATATCACTGTAACAGTCCAAGTCCCCCAAATCTCTATGCTATCCAGGCAGGAAATGTCTTATTTTGCATGGTGTAAAGTCATAGCTAGTGGTTTCTGACTAATTGTCCATGAGTGTTGGGCTACTTAGTCCTTCACAGTGTTGGCCCTCAACTCATTGTCCCTTTATCCCATTCTGAAGGAGCACCATCACCCACATCATAATCTTTGTTATCTGCCATTCTTTACTGCTGGCCCTGAATGGCATTTCCAGGCTCATCTCTCATCCCTGCCATGAACACCATGAACAGTGCACGCTGCTCTAATGACCTGATCTTGCTCTTCTTTCCATCCCACGTCTTTGAATGTCTGGTGGAGTCCAGATGTTTCTCCCAGTCTCCTATGAAAAGGCAGTAGTGGATTTCTTCTCTGTGTTTCCACAGCTTCTAGACTTCAAAGTTATCAGGGTGCCTGTTACAGTGTTTATAATATTTTGGTAATCCTGGCTAAGCTGAGCTCCTCAAAGTCACGTTCATGTCTACTACACCATTGAACCCAGTATCTCAATGACTGGGTCAGCAGGTGCTTGATTAATAAGAAAAGTTACATGTTGCACTAACAATATGGGCACCAGAGCCAAATGATGACTTACAATTCCTTTAGATTTTGACATTTTTTTGATTTGCAATGTATACCCATGCATAAAGTTGCTCTCATTTTGGTCACATTACAAAGGAGTAAATGGAGTTTTAATCTTCACATATATGTTTACATATTTTTCTGTTTCTTTTTCCAACTAATAATCTGTGACAATTCATCTAAGGTGTGCAACTTTACTTCCACACCATACATGAAGAAAGAATTTCATGAATAAATTAATGTTCAAGCAAGTGCAGAAAATGTTTTAAATTATTTAATAGAAAAAATGCTTATAACATGGTTAGTAATTATTAACTGCATTCAAATGACCAGAAAATTTCAAATATATCAGCTACTTATTAAGATGATCATTCCACTTGGTTTCACTTTATCAGCGACAAGACCAATTACTTGCAACTTTTGCTCCAGACATTCTACAATCCAGGAAACCATCATCATCATCATCATCATCATCATCATCATCATCATCATCATCACTTTTGTAGTAGTTGTCAACAACTTGTGATATGTTGGGCATTGTTACATGGTTTACATATATCACTGCATTTCCTTTCACAGTCACCTATGCCTGAGAGAGTCTTTGAATCCTTGCTGCACTTCCCAATGCTGAAAACTTGGAGTTGGTGAACTTTAAGTTAGTCTCTATGCAAAGAATAAAAAAACTGACATGATGTGAAACCAGAGTGATTGAAAGCTCAGGTGCTTTAAGATCCCTCTGAAGAGCAAAAGACAGCTAACTCAAACTAATTCGATTTTTTTTTAAAGTAGAATTTTGGAGAAGATTCTGGGATGTTGACAGAGTTAAAAGCAAAGCTAAGGAAACCGATGTCAGGATGGAAACAACTGGAATCCAGGGCAGATCTGGTATCTAAGTCGCAGGAACTATTCAGCAATGTCGTCAGGGCTCAGTTACTATGATAAAAGAATTAATACTGTATCTTTAATCATTGCATCATTCCGCTTCCAGATAGAAAAACCTGGAAGACAGTGTCTTGTCAATATTTCACCTTGTGTCTATGGGAGGGAAAGGCATCTTAATATAGCCCCACCAAGACTGCATGTAAGGGGGAAGAAAGAAACTACAAAAAAAAAAAAAAAAAAGCACACTGCTCCTAACAAGACAAGAGGAAATGGATGCTAGTGAAAAGGGAAGGGGGTGTTACTTTCCACTGACTGTTCAGGGGACCCCTCTCTGGCCATGACATTTAAACCAACACAAGAAGGACAAGAAAGGGAGACAGCAGCAGAGGAAAGGCTGAGGGAATAGTGAGTGCAAAGGGCCTGGGGCAGAAGAGAGCTGGGTGTGTCACATGAAACACACCAAAAGGAAGGGGGATGCATCTGGCACCAGGGTCTGAGCCTGATGGTCTGGGGGAGAATGTGCCTGAGGGGACCTGATCAGAGAGGTAAGTGGCCTTACAAACCTAGATCAGGAGATTGGGTTTGGTCCAGGTGTGTTCAGCAGGTGGGAGCAAGATCTGACTCACTTTCGGAATTTCTCTCAGACTGCTCAGAGAGACCAGATAGAAGGTCATCTTTGAGATATGATAGACCTTGGGGTTGTCCAGGCTCAGTTACCATGTGAGCCTTTGGCAGGAATGCAAATAGAGGCCCCCATCCCTGGGTAAATACTTAAAGGATAAAGTTAAATCAAACAAACAGGGAAACATGTCCTGCCTCCTACTTATGCAAACACACTGCTCTGACCACCTGGTAGGAGGGACTGGTTAGCATTCAGATTTCTAGAGTTCCCTGCTGCTTCCCCTCACCCTCCCTCCCAGCCCTGCCCACCAGCTCTTCACAAGCCTGGCAGCCTCACCTGTAAGGGGTCCATAGCCATGGACACCCCAGCCTCACCTCTGCATCCAGCCACACCAGCCTGCCTGTGGGGGGCGGGGCAGGGGAGGAGGGCACACAGGAGACTATTCCAAGGCAGGAGCCAAAATTTAGGAAGCCCATGGCCCCTGAGCCTCACTCCCAGGTGTTACTGCAGGACGGCCTCACTTCCTTAAATTTGGGCCTCATTTACCTGTTACTACTTCCATGTCCTAAAAAGTTTACAGGGAGCACTCTGGCCTAATCTCCAGGTTCAAATTATACAGGTTGTTCATATAAATGCTGAAAGGTAGAAAATGAATTTAACTAAAGCACCTGAGACTGTCAGTAAGGTCCACTTTTCACCTACCTTCTAGGCTCTATAACCTGGCGCTGCAGGTCAGACATTTTTATGCAATGTTCTTTAGACGCGTATGCTAGAGTCCCACCACGAAGACCTTTTAAATCATACAGCCCATTGCCTCTGTTTTTAAAATATCCTACAAGAGGGCCACCTGTATGGCTCATTCGGTAAGTATCTGACTTCCACTCAAATCATAATCTCATAGTTCATGAGCTCGAGCCCTGTGTAGGACTCTGTGCTGAGGGCTCAGAGCCTGGAGCCTGCTTCTGTTTCTGTGTTTCCCTCTCTCTGTGCCCCTTCCCCACGCATGCTCTGTCTCTGTGTCTCTCAAAAATAAATAAACATTAAAAAATATTTTTAAATATCCTACCAGAGTGGTGTTGATTGGCTCAGTCGGTTAAATGTCAGACTCTTGATTTGGGCTCAGGTCATGATCTCACAGTTTCGTGAGTCTGAGTCACATGTCGGGCTCTGTGCTGACAGTGTGGAGCCTGCTTGGGATTCTCTCTCTCCCTATCTCTCTGTTCTCTGTTCCTTCCATGCTTGAACACACACTCTGTCTCTCCCTCTCTCTCAAAATAAATTAAAAAATTTTTAATAATAAGTAAAATATCCTACCGTACGTCGAGAAATTAGAATAATGACTTTAATTTTAGCTAGTACTAGCCACCCACCTCACTTCATAGAGGACACAGGACCAAAATTGCCCCTAGGCTCTCCTACAAATGATCTGCAAAAGACCAATATTCAGAGGTTAATAGAAGCCATGTTTCAAGTGTGTACCGAGAAAGAAGGATTTTGTTAAAATGCTTCACACAGGCTTTACAAAGGTACAAATCTTTTGATTCCCATTTCACTGAAAATTCTTTCTGATATAAAAACAAAAACAAAATCATTTAGTTTAAAGGTAGGCCAATCCCTTGGTATTCAATCTATAAGCTGGTTCTTTGGGAAATTAAAAACAACCGTATGTGTCTTCCAAATCTCCACAAGACCTGAAATGCAACCCTAAAAACAAGTCCATGTCCACATATATTTACTAATCCCCCAAACTCACCTATTCCTCTCACAGTGTTTGTGAACATTGTAAAACAAGGATATTGGAACAAATTTTCCAGTACTTCAGGAAAGAAAGAACCATTTTCATTATTTTGTAATGCTTATTTATTTTTGAGAGAGAGACAATGTGAGCTGGAGGGGGCCAGAAAAAGGGAAAGAGAGGATCCAAAGCAGGTTCTGCAGAGTGAGCTCAGAGCCCAATGTGGGGCTTGAACTCATGAACTATGAGATCATGACCTCAGCTGAAGCCAAGAGCCAGTCAGTTAACAGACTGAGCCACCCTGTCACCCCAAGAAGGATCCATTTTAAATGGTAATTACTCTGAAACTCTAGAAAAAATAAGTGTACATTATTTTCTCTGTCCTTATATTATTAATCTTGTCTTTAAATGTAAAGACAGCCTAGAATCATCTGAGGCTGGGGGGCAGGAAGAAGGGAAAGGGGCCTTTCAAAAAGTTTTACTTACTTACTCCATTGTTTACTTTAGAGAGCTTTTAAAAATACAAACAGCTACCCAAGAGAGACAGAAATGCTGATGCATAGGAGCACATGTACCCCAATGTTCATAGCAGCACTGTCAACAATAGCCAAAACATGGAAGGAGCCTAAATGTCCATCACCTGACGAATGGATCAAGAAGATGTGGTATATATTCACGATGGAGTACTACATGGCAATGAGAGGGAATGACATATGGCCCTTTGTAGGAAAGTGGATGGACCTTGAGGGTGTCATGCTGAGTGAAGTAAGCCAGGCAGAGAAGGACAGAAACCA
>NC_043712.1:63766032-63768007 GCF_006229205.1 Suricata suricatta
AAGAGCACTGGGTGTTGTATGGAAAACAATTTGACAATAAAATATTATGGAGGAAAAAAAATCTAAACATTAAAAAAAATTGTGGGCAAAAAAAAAAAAATAATAAATAAATAAAAATACAAACAGCTAAAAGGGCTCTTGTGTCCAGACTCTACCATCTCCAGTGTCAGTAAGATATGCTTTTAATTTCTACCTTGGAGAAAATTTAAAATACTCTCTGCAACATTGTGAAATAAATTTTCTACCCCTTTCTTCTCTAAGACCTAAAAGCCATTCTATGAAATGCAAACACTAGAGAAAATGGTATCACCATAAAAAAAAAAAGAGAGGGAGAGATAGTTGAAAAATGTCCCTTTAATGTCCTCTCCCCAAATCAGTATTGTTCTTACTATCTTGTCTGTGGATACGTCCACATGTGTTGTAAATGTGGGATGATTTCTGTTCCCCCGGGTGCTATTGCCAACATTAAGTTGTGAAAGAGCTCTATTCAGTGTGAAGGTAAGAGCTTGTAAAAATCAGGCATTCTAAAACTCAAAAAGATAAAAACTCCTTGAAATGTTTTCAAGTTCATGTGATCTTGGAAAATATTTGTCACTAAAGGTAATATAAGGTTATTGATTTAATTAAAATGGACATCTTTTGAACTATCAGCATTAAATATGAGACTTTTATTATTGTGTGTTTGTAAACATTCAAATAAGTTCAGGCTATTTCTGTTGAAAATTTTGTCAAAAAATGTATTAGGATGGAGATATATAGTTTTTTATTAAAGAAAAGAAAGTGATTTTTCTCTTAACATGATGCTGATTGTTTAGGGGCAAAAACAAACAAACAACAACAACTTAAGACAAAATCTGAACATAAGGAAAGATGTAAAAGGTTTATAGAAAAGAAATCTTTGGAGAGGCATTTTATACGTGGTCAGTACTAGCTAAAATTAAAATAAATTTGGGGCACCTGGGTGGCTCAGTTGGTTACTGGCTGGTCTCTTAATTTCAGCTCGGGTCATAATCTCACAGTTCATGAGATGGAGCCCCACATCGGGCTCTGCGCTGACAGTGGTGAGCCTGCTTGGGATTCTCTACCTCCCCAGGTCGTTCTCTCCCTCTCTCTCTTCCCCTCCCCCAATAAGAACATCAAAAAGAATTTTAAAAATAAGATTAAAATAAATTTAAGTAAGAATTTTTTTTTTTGAGAGAGAAAATGTGTGTGAGCAGGGGAGAGGGGAAGGGGGAGAGAGAGAGAGAGAGAGAGAGAGAGAGAGAGAGAGAGAGAGAGAGAGAGAGATGCTGGGATCATGACCTGAGATAAAATCAAGAGTACGAGCCTCAACCGATCGAACCACCCAGGCGTCCCAGAAATGAATTTTGATATTAAAAGTATTCCGGGGCAGGGTCCTACTTTGGCTCAGGCCATGATCTCACGGTTTGTGAGCTCAAGCTCCCATGGGACTCTGCACTGTCAGTAGGCTTCTCCCTCTCTCTTCACCCCTCCCCTACTTGTGTGCTCTCTCTCTCTCCCTCTCTCTTAAAATAAATAGATAAACTATATTTTTTTAAAAAAGAAAAAGCACCCTGGTTGAAAATTTGTTTTCTCTTTGTTAAAAGAACAAAGTTTTTTTGAACTAATGGTTGGCTGTTAATTAAAAATTATAAACAAAGGTTTTTCTTTACCTTTAAGGTTACCTGCCAAAAATAAAAAATAAAAAAAGGATTCTATATATTGTGAAAATAATTTTCTATGTCTATATGGTCTTTGAAACCTTAAGAAAACTAAGTCTTACTACTAAAAGTGCTAAACTTTGCTCGTAACTATATAACCTTTGACTTTTTTTTTTTTGCCTTTGACATCTTTTATTCTCACTTTGGTTAAATGGAATAACTATTGTCACATAATGATCTATGATCACATTTAATCAAGTGTTCCAACCTTTTGAGATATATATATATATATATATATATATATATATATATAT
>NC_043712.1:63768107-63773918 GCF_006229205.1 Suricata suricatta
TTAAAGCATTGTCAAGTAAGTGATGCTAGATTATAATTATGTAGAGATGTTATTAAAATAAGTGTTTCAAAAATAAAAAATGAATACAAAAACAGAAGTAAAACCTCTGAGAGCAGATTTCTGATAACCTTAAGGTCATAAAACCAAGCTATGTAAAAATATCCAGAACTAGTGGAAAAACTGGATTCAAGCTAAACAAGACTGAATAACATGGAACTGAATGAACCAAGGAGGATTGGTAGCATTTTTATGACTTCATGCTCACTTAAAACATATTTAGCTTTTCCAGAGTTAAGGAAACTTCTTCTTCTAAGCTAACTGACTTCTAGCAATCTGAGGCATTTCATGGTTGTAAGCAGGGTTGAAACAGCCATCTTTTCTCCCCACCAGAACCCTCCAAAATTCAGAACCTTAGTGAGTCCTCTTATATTTTTATGGCAATATATTTATTTGCATATGCTCAGTAAGAATCTATTATCCTTACAACAGGGACACATTGGGAACACTGGCTACATTACCAAAGTTTTGACTGGAATGTCATATCTAGGAAAACATGCACAGACTCAGATCTGACCAGACAGCTTTAAGAAACTTTAAGGTTGATGTTATGGAGCCTATAAAGCCTCATGAAGATGTCAGCCCAATACCTTGTTACAGCATTCCCAGCAGCCTTATCAGGTGAGTAAAGAGGGTCATTTCCTGACAGGTACAGGAACCTCAGGATATTTTGGGAATCTTGAGTAGAAAGGAATCCACCCAAATTAATAGGTATTGCAGGTGACCTCTGAGGGCAAGTATTTAGGTTGGCCCCTGGCCTTGAGAGGCTATTAAGAGTTCCCTTGAAAAATTTCTTATGAAAAGTTCCATCAGAGCAGGTTTTAAAGAACCTAGATGATCAATCACTATTTATTTTATTTTATTATTTTATTGTATTATTTTATTTATTTAAATTCAAGTTAGTTAACATGGAGTGTAGTTTTCTCTTCAGGAGTAGAAAGAACTGAGTGATTCATCACTTACAGATAACAGTCAGTGCTCATCCCAACAAGTGCCCTCCTTACTTCCCATCACCCATTTAAGCCCTCCTCCCATCTACCTCCCCTCCAGCAGCCCTCAGTGTGTTCTCTGTATTTAAGAGTGTCTCATGATTTGCCTCCCTCTCTGTTTTTATCTTACTTTTCCTTCCCTCCCCCTCTGTTATCTGTTGTGTTTCTCAAGTTCCATATATGAGTGAAATCATATGTCAATTACCATTCTCTCTGTACTTAGGTAAATAATCAGGCCAAGTATTTTTCAAAACTTGACTTATTTTGTAAATAAATTAATGTTAATTTAAATATCTTTGATAAAAATGAAGTGATTATAGAGAGAATATATGTTTCAGTCACACCGTATGTAGATAGTAGAGTCTAGTATTGATCACCATAAAAACTAGATTCTGATTTCTACAAGTATCTTCCTAAGCTTGACAAGGATTCTGCAAACTACCATTTTAGGGACTGTGCCTAGGATAATGACTTTGGGGAGGGGGTAGGGGAGGTATGAGGTCCCTTGGTCTGTTGCATGAAACATTAACTCTTGTCCTGTGCAATTCTCTTCCATTATCTTCACTGACTGTCTGCCTTCCATCTCAGGTGACACAGCCCTGTGGTGTTACGTGCTGCCTGGTCTGGAGTTACAGCTTACAACTCCTGAGATAAAATCCTGGTGCCCTGTAGGCTGGTTAAGGACATTTCTGAACCTCTCTAAGCTTTAGTTCATTTATTTGTAAGATGAGATAAATGTTATTAAGGTGGTCAAAGACCATCAGTCAAAACAGTGTTCCTGAGTGAGCCATAAATCCCGGTTGTCTCCTGGTTCCAAGAGGCCACAATAAAGTAGAATGGGATTTTGATGCTTTTTTTTTTAAATTTTGCTTACCAAAACTTTGTCATATTTTCAAAATTATTACTTGGTTTTTTTTAAATTTAAAAAACAGAAGAAATTGCTGGAAGGATAATGGCCAAGGTCCCTCTGATAATCCTTAAAAACAGCCACAGCCAAGCTGTTCATGAAAGTTCTAATGGGAGGAGACAAGCCGGGGAAATGGTACATTCCTATCTCATCCCCAGGGTGACCATGTAGGCAAATTATGACACTATTGCTAATGAGCGAAGCAGCTGGTTTAGTTAATTGCTCCACTTGATAATTGAACATTCACATACTCTGTATAGTTACCAAAAAAAAAAAAAAAACTGCTGCCATTTCCATTAGATTACAAATAGGCCAGGACTAGAGACTAAATTTTAAGGCAACTGTTCAGTTATGTTTGCTGACAAGTTCAGTTTGGAGAGTGAATCCACTAGAAGCGGAGAAAGTAGTTTTTGACCAGCTGATTATTTTTCTGAAAATGTGCAAGAAAAGCGGGAAGAACACCAGCTTCCCAGATGGATCACTGATGAACAAGGTTCACTGAGTGAGTCCAAGAGGCCGCATTGCATTTTGCCACAAAAATCTACCCACTGGTTACCTAGTTCTGTGCATCATGACTATCTGAGTGCTCATCAACAAAGAAAAGCTGGGCAGAAAGCCATGATGATGGGAGCTGGTTTGGCTGAGAGACTCCAAGTGCTCCGTAGTCCTTCGCTCTTAATCCAGCCTTGAACGCAGAGCAGACCTGAGGCAGTGTGTTGGAATGACTCAAACTGAGAGAGTTGTGACCTTGTGACCCTAATCTTCTGTCCATCTCTACTGGGTCTGTGAGCTTAGGTGTTCTGTCCTCCCCAGACCTCAAGGCCTTGTCATATGTCCTATTATTTCTAGACTTCGATATATCTAAAAATATATGTTCTAAAATCTTCAGTGATATATCTTAAGATATGACCCTAACAAGATGATAAGGGCCCTCTTAAATTCCAGAACATCATTAAGAATGAGTAGTAAAAGGCAAAAGATTTATACAATCTGAAGAGAAATAAGTCAGGCAGAGAAGGACAGATACCATATGTTTGCACTCATAGGTCTAACAGGAGAAACCTAACAGAGGACCATGGGAGGAGAAAGGGGAAAGAGAGCTGGGGAGAGTGAGGGACACAATTCATGAGAGACTATTGAATACTGAAAACGAACAATGGACTGAAGGGGGAGGCGGAGGGAGAGAAGGGGGTAATGGTCATGGTGGGGGGCACTTGTGGGGAGAAGCACTGAGTGTTATATGGAAACCAATTTGACAATAAACTATTATGTAGTAGTAGCTACATGCTAGGGATGGTATGCTGACTGCCATATAAACTATTCTCTATAAGAGAGGAGTAGTCATTTTAAATCCAAAATGTTTCCCAAACTGATTCTTAATACAGAACCTAACGGCAGTTTCCAACTATCCCACCAATATTATAATAACCTGTCACCCAGAAGGTTTTCAATCTAATCCAATGAGTCAGCCACTTGGGTCCTCTCCATCCTACAGAGGTCAGGTAGAAACCATACTTCATCTCCTAGAAAGAGGCATTGTGGGAGCAATCCTCTTTCTTTGCCAATAGTTCTCTGGCCTACCCTTCTATAAAAATCTGTACCACCTGCATGCACAGTCTACCTTCTCAGCAGGGTCCTGCCTGATTTGTGAAGCATTTTAGAAAGCCACAGAGATCTCCAAATTTACTTGGTTGAATTTTGTTAGTTACTAGAAGGAAGAATTTCCTCTGTCCTTTAATGTCCTTCAAGTTGGGCTAAGAATCTAACTGATGTGAGGCAGATTTACAGGAGAAAATCAAATTTAGTTTTGTACATATATGGAATCCATGTTGGCATGGAATTCTAACAACAAGCAACATGAGGCTCACTTGACATCCTGAGATAAGGAGAAGGGTCAGGGCTGGGTACAAGGAGGAAGAGAGAGGAGATGTTTGGAAAACAATGTTTGTCCTGTTATGTAGGTTAACTTCTCAGGTAAGGAGTAATTTCTTTTAATGCCCTCTTCCTGCTATAGGCAGATAGTCGCAGGAATAAGTAAAGGGATTTTCCTGAATCAGCTGGGTTTTGATTGGTTTTAACTTAAACCAAAGTAGCCCATCTTGGAGTAACCTGCCCTTGGCCCCTCCACATTTACAAAATTTACTCTAAAACTTGATACTTTTAATCAACTTGTTTTTAACAATTATGTGCAGATTACTTACAAAGCTTTATTAAACATTAGACAAAGTCAGTTTAATCCTAAGCTATTATGTTTTTTGTGGATGGAAGATCTTATAAGAGATAATATAACTTATTTGACTCATAAACTCAGGTAGAATAAAAGTCTGTTTATTTACTGTTGAAAACTCTAAAGATGTGTTTGTGTCAATTAAACCATCAATCTTAAGGTATCTTTAATATCAAATACTTTCTTAGATCTTTTGAACTTGAAAGCACTTGGTTAGTTTCTACCTTTTGGAGTTTTAGAATTCCTAGTGCTTACTGTCACTTGCCTTCAAGCCAACTAAATAGAGGTCTTCACAAAGAAATTTTAGCAATGCCATCTGAAGGTAGAAGCATTTACAACACATATGTAGACTCAATTGAACATACAGAATCACAGACCTTATAGACTCTGTTGTAAAATTACTGTCCTGGAATAGGTATAAAACTTACTAGTTTTGGAGTGCCTGGCTGGCTCAGTCAGTAGAGCATGTGGCTCTTGACTTTGAGGTTGTTGCTTCAAGCCCCATGTTAGGTGTAGAGATTACTTAAAAAATAAAATCTTTTAAAAAATCTTTTAAGCTTGAATCTGTTTTTATTTTTCTGTTCGATGGAATAAGTTAAGGGTGTTGGTCTCACTGACTAAAGCTTTTTTGTTTTTAATATTTGTGGAGAAGATACTTCAGATTTTTTACTATAATTTTTTAATAATTTATTTATTTTTGAGACAGAGAGAGACAGAGCATGAGTGGGAGTGAGGCAGAGAGAGAGAGAGAGAGAGAGAGAGAGAGAGAGAGAGAGAGAGAGAGAGAGAGAGAGAGAGAGAGAGACAGAATCTGAAACAGGCTCCAGGCTCTGAACTGTCAACACAGAACCTGATAATAATACTACTGGAGTTGAAAAAAGCATGGAAGACCCCAGAGAATCCCTTTTTGTGGAAATAAAAGAAATAAAATCTAAAAATACAACTGAGATGCAATCTAAAATGGATGTGACAACGGCAAGGATGGACAAAGCAGAGCAGTGAATCAGCAATATACAAAATAAAATAATGAATAATGTTGAGTATGTGTGTGCATAATGAAACAGAAACTAAGAGAGAAACAAAGGCAAAAGATCACGATACAAGAATTAGAGAACTCAGTGACTTACTTAAAAGGAATAACATCTGAATCTTAGTAGTCCCAAAAGATGAAGGGAGATCAAAAAGGGCAGAAGGTTTATGTGAGCAAATTATAGTGAAAAACTTTCTTAACCTGGGGAAGGACACAGACATCAAAATCGAGAAGCACAGAGAACTTTCATTAGATTCAACAAAAACTGACTATCATTAAGGCATATCACAGTGCAATTCCAGCTACTCTGGAGAACAGTGTGGAGGTTCCTCAAAACATTAAAAATAGAATTACCCTATGACCCAGCAATAGCACTACTAGGTATTTAGCCAAAAGACACAAGAGTGCTGACTCATTGGTGTACATGTACCCCAATGTTTATAATTGCTTTCAACAAAAGCCAAATTATGGAAAGAGCCTAAATGTCCATCAACTGATGAATGGATAAAGATGTGGGTTATATATACCATGGAATACTACTCAGCAATGAGAATAATGAAATCCTGCCATTTGCATCAATGCAAATGGAGTTGGAGGGTAT
>NC_043712.1:63774018-63777368 GCF_006229205.1 Suricata suricatta
GACCCCAAGATTTTCTTGTGTCTCGTTTTGCAGTTTTGTGAAAAGTTTGGAGATAGAATTTGGTGCTGGGTTAGAACTCAGCCATAAACAAGGATGGCCTCTTGATTCTTCCTGAATCTCTCCTGGTCTCTGGGGCATTGCGAAGTATCACGTGTTATTGTGCATAAAGAGAAATGTGTTTTTTCCTCTGTAATAAATGATAAACTCTGTCTTCTTTCAGCTGGGGTGCAACCTGGGGCAAAAATGGCTACATACTCATGGCCAAGGACTGGGACAACCACTGGGATCGCCACCATGGCCAGCTTTCCTACTGTTTGAGCTGGTGGTGTAGAGAAGACCCTGACTGACAACACATTATTCAGGAAATGGATTTTATTTTCAAGCTGACCACACCACACTGTATGGGTTGAAACACTTGAATCATTAAAAAAACAAGTTGTGATTTGGTTGTGACATTTTATACTGAGAATGTTATCACTTCACTCATTACTTCTGTAAATACTTTTGTATGAATGGCTTGTCTAGTAACTTTTGAATTTTCAATTTTTTAAAAAAACGTATGAAGATTTACTTTTAAAAGTAAAACAACTGCAGAGGCGCCTGGGTGGCTCATTGGTTGAGTGTCCAACTTTTGATTTCAGCCCAGGTCATGATCTCATGGTTCATGGGATTGGGCCCCTCATCAGGTTCTGTGAGCTAATAGCTTGGGATTTTAATTTCTTTAGAGAAACCCACAAACATGGCCCAATTACCATTAATGTGTACTTTCACCATAAAATGATGGAACAAAAATGAAGAACTTGAATAGCAAATGAAGGACTTGAATAGCATATGGGGTAACTAAACACTAGTGATAATGATTGGCATACATGCACTGCTTGAATGGAGGTTTCCTAACCCTTCTGAGTCCTTCCCTCCTAAAAAGAACCCAGAGTTGTAAATGCACACCTATTTGTCCAAATTCCACTTTATAATGTCTGAATCATTTGCTTTCTTTGCAATTTATTTTGATAGAAATTATGAAGGTCTATGGAATATGACAAACGCTGATAATTCCTTTATGGTGCATGCAAGACTTAGGGAAGAACTGAGATTTGTTATCTTCTTTATTTATTTTATGTCTACAAGCTTCTTTTAAAATTAGGTATTTTTAAAGTTTATATATTTATTTATTTGAAAGGGAGGGAAGCACAAGCAGGGGAGGGACAGAGAGAGAGGGATAGAATTCCAAGCAGACCCCACACTGTCAACTAAGAGCCCAAAATGGGTTCCATCTTACAAACATGAGCTTTTGACCTGAGCCAAAATCAAGAGTCTATTTATTGGTCAACCATCTGAGCCACCCCGATGCTCCTCAATATAGTTTTAAAGAGATGATTTGTGATTTTTAATTTCTTGATAAATATAAATGGCTTTGAAATTACAGAAGCTTCTAATATCTGCTGAACCATTCACACATCAGCCAGGTCTTCCCACTTTCCCTCACATCAGCACCTGCACATGTCTCAGAGTCTTGGGCTGAACTCCCAGGATAGTGTGAACAACAGGCTGAGGAAGCCTGTCATGGTGAAGCAAGCTGACTGCCACAAGGAGTCCTTTCTAGGGGATTTTTCAGACACCAACTGTGGCAGACTGCATGTTCCAATGCTGGCCCCAGCCTTGTCTTCATCCTACATGCCGCTCTGCTTGGTGACTTTCACTCTCCCCATCACAAGGGTCCCTGGGCGATCCCTGGTGACAGGCTTCAAATGCAGTACAGCAGCAGAGTCTCACTGGGGACCAAGGCCAGGCCATAGGATCCTGGAGCTCCTTGTGGGTATCCTGGCACACCTGCTCTTGGGATGTTGCTCAAAGGTCTTTGCTTTCTTAAACTCTGTTCAGGAGTAAACTCTAGATCATGGGAGCCTCATTGTCCATAGGCCTTCTCCAGAGATGTCTGTTGCATCCATGGTAGAGATTTATTTTAAACCTGGAAATTTATCTCTGAGTGCTTTCATAAGGAGGCTTATTGGATTGAGGTCACTATTAGAATAAATATACTAATGGTGATCCCACTCGCCAGTAGCAGACAGCAGATCTTTCAAACTAGAATCATTTCTAGATTTAGAACATTTCTTAGAGAGCTCTCCTTCCTAGCGGCTACCTTCTTGATATTTAGGGGAGGAGCAAAAGAAAAAGAAAACACAAACCACTATGAGGCTAGCCTTAGGGAGTCTCTTAATAAAAGAACAAAAATCAGACTTAGAACAAGAATTAAAAACCAAATCTAATATCAGTCCCCCTTTTAATATCCATATCATCCCCAACCCTCTGTCCCTGACCATCTAGAAGGTCTTTGAATCTCTGGACTCCTGGTCTAGAAACTTTCCCTTCAAAACCCAGCCCAACTCTTCAGGCAGTTTCCTTAAATCTGAAACTCCAACTCTCCCTGAAAAAGCCTTGAACAACCAGCTCCTTATTTCAACTATTGCTTCTTTACAAGATTTATAGGGAGTACCTCAGTGTGGCCTGCTGGCCTGGGAAATACAGTTTGGTCCAGTAGATGCTGAGTGTCAAGAGGTAACTCTAGCAGGGGCAGCTAGGAAGGATGGTAACAGTCGTGCCATGGTCCGTACAATTGCTCAGAGTCTCTGGGGCTTCATGATCAAGCTCTGCCAGTTGCAGGCATTTCTGTACCTAGTCCTTGAGGGTGTTTCCTGGACCCTGGTTGCAAAAAATCATGTTCCATGGACAGCAACAGACCTTTTCAATTGTCAAGTCCCTTTACCTCTGCTCTCAAGGAATCCTACCAAATTGAGAGAGAAATTTTAAACATTTTGTAGCTTTTTACAACCCAACTCACAGACACCTTCACTGGCTTCTAAGGGGAGTCCTTCCAAACCATAGGTATATGGCTATTACTGGGCAGGCCAAATGCCCCCTTCTCCCAGGGGACACAGAGTGCTGAAGCCTCTCGGTGGCCCTCCTGGGAATGACCAGGAGAAGTCTCAACTGTTCAAGAGTTATTGGAGCAAAGGAGGAGGCCTGTTCTTCAAAAGTGAGTTGGTCCCGAGTTGAAATATACAATTAAAAAGAAGAGGAACACCCCAAAATGCTTTTTAAGCATTTTAAACAAACTTTAATAAGGCACACTGTATTCATTCTGGTAGCCCCAGAACATAGAAATCTAATTTCTGCTTCAATGGGTAATTTCCTACCCAATATTAAAAACCAGGAGCACCTGGGTAGCTCAGTCAGTTAAGCATCCAACTTAGGCTCAGGTCATGATCTCACAGTTTGTGACTTCAAGGACCCCCCGTTGGACTCTCTGTTGACAGCTCAATGCCTGGAGTTTGCTTTGGATTCTCTGT
>NC_043712.1:63777468-63779599 GCF_006229205.1 Suricata suricatta
GAGTTGATCTCTACCTGTCACCTCTGACTCTCTTCAGGATGTCAGAGTCTTGAGGCGACCTGTCTACTGCCCATGTCCCAGCCAGCCCAGTATCTTCAGGCCCTCTTCACACTCCCTAGGTCTTGCTACTTCCCAGCTGTTCACTGGCAAACCTTCTTGGAAAAGATTTATTATCTACATTCGATGCCAATATAAATTGCAGTTAAAAAAAAAGCACGGGGGTGGGGGGAATTTTTGTTTCCTCACTTTCAAGCCAAGCCCCAAGTTTCCTGCTGTTCTTACTGGAATTTCATCCTTAGACAAATTTTTCTGAAGAGGATGGATCTTTAAAAGATTCCGCAACAAGTCTTTGGGCTACACATGCAACTGAAGTTGAGTTGTTAAGAAGTGGGAGCCTGGGTGCGTTTCTAGGGAGGAGAACTCACCCTCTCCCTTGTGGCTCAGTATCCTCTGTCTAGAGACTCAAAGCAAGTGATATCCCTGTAATAGAGTCTCTCTTGAACACAACATCCTTGTCTTTACCACCCGACCCTGTACCACCCCAATCTTGCCCATCAAGAATGACTCAGAGGGAACCCTATCCATCAGTTTGTACAGGATCTAAGGACCACAATCTCTTTCATAATTTCGTGGCACCCAATGCTCCCCAGTCCAGCTGATATGCTTCACCATTCCTGCTCATGCAGCCTGGTTTACAGAAATGACCTCTGAGCAGCTTTCGTTTCAATCCCTCTGCACCCTGACTCCTTGTTTCCTGTGCAATCACAGGCAAAGGGAGACCATTCACCTGGGCTTGAATACACCACAGATACTGTGAGTCTCCCTCAATATTTCCCCAAGTCCTTAAAGTCCAGCCAGACACTGTAACCTCTACTTGAGGCTCCCTGCTGGTACCTTTTATTCTGAAATCAATGCAAGCCAAGAGCACTTATGGACTCCTTCATTCCCTTAAGGGCACTAGTTGAACAAGGCAGACAGCTTATATAGCTCTACACCTAGAATCCAAGGAGTGTAACAGCTGTTATCTGTTTAGGATAATGTGGACTGTTTAGAACATGCCTCAGGCCATTCATAATCTCACTCCAAATATTCTTGAGTCAATTTTGTTTATTCCTCTCCCCAAAATGAAAACACAGTTACATAAAGTTTTATGGACAACTGGCTACTGCCTCCAAATTGTGCCTAAGTTTGCAATTTTTTGATAAACTTTTGCATGCTCTTCTGTCAGATATCAATAGACTTTAGAGCCATTAACCTCCTTTGAAGCCTCAAAACTGGCTCTTTCCGCACCCCAGCTCTTAGCTTGCCGAATTGTGACAAGCCCTTTCATTTATACTGCATGAAAAGAATGGTGGTGTTGCACGCACCTGGGACATGCTTTTGCCCCTCAGATACATCCAGGAGCATTTTCCTCATGCCCATCAGACCCTGTGGCATCAGTTATGCTCCCATGGTACACCACGATGGCCCCAGGTGCCACCTGGTGGAAAAGCCAGCACTCTGACATTACGCTTTCCTATTCACCTATGTGTTTCCACATGGTGCCTGCTCCCTTACAAGTTCATAAAACATAGCACCTCTCCGTAACATGATAGACCCACTACAAACAAGGGCTTTTAACTAACCCTCCATCATCTTATTCCTGTTGCTAAAAGGCTTCTAATTGCTGACCTATTACAGCTATTCAACCTCCTTCTAAAATCAGCATTGTTCACTGCTCAGAACATACTAAGAAAGCTCATGTTGTATCTTTAGAAAATGATAGGGTTGACAGAGCTGCTAGGCATGTACCCCAAACAGACTCTCTTCTCCTTTCACCACCCAGGTGTGAACCCTACCTTTATCAGTGGCTGACAGTATTAATTTCTGGCAAATGCCACACAGTCTACAAAGGACAATCAGATACAAAAATGTGCCAAACAACTATCAGAAGGATTATGCAGCAGGCCAAATGGTCTTTCTACAGCACCCTTTCTTTTGACCCTGTGGTTTACACTTACAACTCACAAAATGGGACCCAAAGATAATGAAGGCCCTAAAAAACATTGCCCAGGTAGCCACAACTTTCAAGACCATGTGATTTCCCAGTGCAATATTTGTAAATCTTGGGAAATCTCTGGAAGAAATCAGC
>NC_043712.1:63779699-63787416 GCF_006229205.1 Suricata suricatta
GGGGTTCTCTCTTTTCTTTCTGAGGAGCCTGGCTAGAGGTTTATCAATTTTGTTTATTTTTTCAAAAAGCGAACTCTTGGTTTCATTGATCTGTTCAACTTTTTTTTTTTTTTTTGGAATCTATATTGTTTATTTCTGCCCTGACTTTATTATTTCTCTTCTTCTTCTGGGTTTGGGTGCTCTTTCTGCTCCCCTTCTAGTTCCTTTAGGTGTTCTGTTAGATTTTGAATTTTCACTTTTTTTAGTTTCTTGAAATAGGCATGGATTGCAATATACTTTCCTTTTACGACTGCCTTAACTGCATCCCAGACAGTTTGGATTGCTGTATTTTTGTTTTAATTTGTTTCCATATATTTTTAAATTTCTTCTCTAATTGCCTGATTGGTCCAATTATTCTATAGTAGGGTGGTTTTTAACCTCCATATTTTGGAAGTTTTCCAGACATTTTCCTGTGATTGACTTCAAATTTCATAGAATTGTGATCTGAAAGTGTGTATGGTAAGATCTCAGTTCATTTATATTTATGGGGGGCTGCTTTATGTCCCAGTATGTGATTAATATTGGAGAATGTGCCATGCACACTCCAGAAGGAAGTGAATTCCCTAGCTTCACAATGCAGAGTTCTAAATATATTTATCAATTCCATCTGTTCCAATGTGTCGTTCAAGTCCATTGTTCTTTAGTGATTTTCTTTCTGGATGATCTACCCATTGCTGTAAGTAGATTGTTAAAAATCCCCTGCTATTAGCACATTCTTATTAATAAGATTGTTTCTGTTTGTGATTAATTGTTTTATGCATTTGGGTGCTCCTGAATTCAGCACATAGATGTTTATAACTGTTAGTTCTTCCTAATGGACAGACTCTATAATTATTATACCATGTCCTTCTTCATCTTTTGTTACTGCCTTTACCTTAATGTCTACTTTGTCTGGTATAAGTATGGCTACTTCAGCTTTCTTCTGACTTCCTGTCACATGATAGACATTTCTCCATCCCCTTACTTTCAATCTGAAGGTGTCTTCAGGTCAAAATGAATCTCTTGTACAGCAAATAGATGTTTTTTTTTAATCCATTCTGCTACCCTGTGTTGTTTGATTGGTGCATTCAGTCCATTTACATATTCAGTTTTATTACTGGAGAATATGGGTTTAAATTCATTGTGTTCCCTGTAGGGTTCTTGCTTGTAGTGGTGTCTCTGGTACCTTGTATTCCTTGCAACATTTCCCTCATAGAGTCCCCCTTAGGATTTCTTGTAAGGCTTGTTTGGTGGTGATGAATTCTCTCAAATTTTGTTTATTTGGGAAAACGTTTATTTCTCCTTCTATTTTGAATGACAGGTTTGAAGGATAACGGATAATATATATATAATTTTTTTTTCTGTTCATCGCATCGAAAATTTCCTGCCATTCCTTTCTGGCCTGCCAAGTTTTAGGTGAAAGGTCTGTAACCTCTCTGATAGGTTTCCCTTTGTATCTTAGGGCCCTTTTATCCCTAGCTGCTTTCAGAATTTTCTCTTTACCTTTTTATTTTATCAGTTTCACTATGATATGTTGTGCGGAAGGACAATTCAAGTTGCGTATTAGGGGAATTTTCTGTGCCTTTTGGATTTCAATGTCTATTTCCTTCCCCAAATTGGGGGATTCTTGCTATAATTTGATCAAGCACCCCTTTAGGACCTTTTTCTCTTTCTTCTTCTTCAGGAATTCCTATGATAAGGATATTGTTCCGCATTCACCTTTTGTGCTCCTGGATCAATTTCTCCCTCCTTTTCTTGGCTTCCTCTTTTTCTATAACTGTGTCTTCTAATTCACCTATTCTCCTCTTTCCCTCTTCAATCCATGCAGGGGCCACCTCCATTGTATTATGCACCTCATTTATAGCCTTTTTTAAACTTGTCACAGTTATTGTGAAGGTCCCTAGTCTTTGCATCAATAGCTTCTCTGATGACATCTATGCTTTTTCAAGTCCAGCGATTAATTTTATGACAACTGTTTTAAATTCTGGCTCAGTTACGTGGCTTATATCTGTTTTGAATAGTTCTGTGGTTAGGACTTCTTGGAATTCCTTTAAGGGAAAGTTCTTTCACTTCATCATTTTGGCTAGCCTTCTGTCTCTTGTCAGTTTTAAAAGCTCATTATGCACTGTGCACCTGTTAGTATTTCACTATTAAAGGAGGCTCATTGGCTGTCCAGGCCCTGTCCATTCATGAACTGTTCTTTTAATGGTGTTTCTCGGTTTCTCTTGTTGCACCATTAGTTATTTTATTTCCTTACTCAGTGATATTTGGGACTCTCCACGATGTGTACTTTGGCTTGTTTCTTGAGGTAGCCCTGAAAAGGAAAACGGACAAACATACTGGTAACCAAAGTATGCAAACGCAGAGACAAATCAAATAAATAAGCAAATCAAAGGGGAAAAGAAAAAAAAGAAAAGAAAAGAAAAGAAAAGAAAAGGGGGGGGGACAGAAACAACAAAAGCCAAAGGACAGTCAAAAAGCATAAAACTAGTGGAGAGGAGAGATAAGAATGAGATAAGGGAAAATATATCTGGATCAAGAGTTGATCTAATCATAGCAGTGCATCAATGTTGGTCTTTTCCAGACTCCAGGGGGGCAAAAGGAGAAAAGAAGAGAAAAAAAAAAAAAAGGAAAGGATGGAAAAAAATGAAGCCGCTCTCTCTCGTGGATGGGTATGCTTTGGTGTAGGTAGGTCGTGTCTCGGGGGTTGCTCTATGCTGCCCCACCTTGATGGTTGTGGGGAGAAGAATGGAGGCACCCCAAGACCTTCTCGAACCAAGTGTTGTAAGCCACTCTTAAGTCTGATCTCCCTGTGCCTAGGGCGAAGGATGTTGGTTTTTCCAAGCCACGTCTCGTTTCCAAATCCTAGTCTACGTTAATGCTACGGCCTGATATGATATGTACTCTTGCAGGTGGGCGGCCATTTAGCCATTCTGACTCATGCGAGGTGGTATCTCCTTGTGGTTTTATTTTGTATTTCCCTGATGATGAGTGATGTTGGGCATTCTTTCATGTATCTTTTAGCCATCTGAATTTCTTTTTTGGAGAAGTATCTATTCATGGCTGTCGCCCATTTCTTCACTGGACTATTTGTTTTTTGGATGTTGAGCTTGACAAGTTCTTCATAGATTTTGGATGCTCACCTTTTATCTGATGTGTCATTTGCAAGTATCTTCTTCCATTCTGTGGGTTGCCTTTTAGTTTTGCTGATTCTTTCCTTCACTGTGCAGAGCTTTTTATTTTCATGAGGTCTCAATAGTTCGTGTTTGCTTCTGTTTTCCTTGCCTCCTGAGATGTGTTGAGTAAGAAGTTGCTGTGGCCGAGGTCCAAAAGGGTTTTGCCTGATTTCTCTTCCAGGAATATGGTGGTATCCTGTCATACATTTAGGTCTTCCATCCACTTTTAGTTTTGTGTGTGTGTGTGTGTGTGTGTGTGTGTGTGTGTGTGATGTAAGAAAGTGGTCCAGATTCACTTTTCTGCATGGCATTGTCCAGTTTTCCCAGCACCATTTGCTGAATAGACTTTCTTTCTTCCATTTGCATTTCTAGTTTTGTAAAAAATTAGTTGGCCATATGTTTGTGGGTCCATTTCTGAGTTATCTGTTTTTTTCCCATCGATCTGAGTGTCTGTTTTGGGGGTGGTACCAAACTGTCTTGATGATTACAGTTTTGTAATACATCTGGAAGTCCTGGATTGTGATGCCTCCAGCTTTGGTTTTCTTTTTCAAGATTGCTTTGATTATTCGGGGTGCTCTCTGTTTCCACACATATTTTGAGATTGCATATTCTAGTTTTGTGAATATGCTGGTGTTATTTCGATAGGGATTACTTTGAATATGTAGTTTGCTTTGGATAGTATTGACATTTTAACAATACTTATTCCTCCCATCCAGGAGCATGGAATATTTTTCCATGTTTTTGTGTCATCTTCAAATTCTCTCATGATTTTCTACAATTCTCAGTGTATATATTTTTCACCTCTTTGGTTAGGTTTATTCCTAGGCATTTTGTGGGTTTTGGTGCAATTGTAAATGAGATCACTTCCTTGATTCTCTCTCTGTGGCTTCATTATTTATGTATAGGAGTGCAACCAGTTTCTGTACATTGGTTTTATATCCTGTGACTTTGCTGAATTCATGGGTCAGGTCTAGCAGTTTTTTGGTGGAATCTTTTGGGTTTTCCATATAGAGTATTTGTCATCTTTGAAAAGTGAACATGTGACTTCCTCCTGGCCAGTTTGGATGCCATTTCTTCCTTTGTGTTGCCTGATTGCTGAGGCTAAGACTTCCAATACTATGCTGAATAACAGTGGCGAGAGTGGACATCCCTGTCATGTTCTTGAGCTTGGGAAGAAAGCTCTCAGTTTTTCCACATTGAGGATGATATTAGCAGTAGATCTCTTCTTTTTAATAGTTTATTGTCAAATTAGTTTCCATATAACACCCAGTGCTCTTCCCCACAAGTGTCCTCCTCCATTACCACCACCTCCTCCCTCCACCCCCTCCCTTTTCAGCCCTCGGTTCATTTTCAGTATTCAATAGTCTCTCATGATTTGCGTCCCTCTCTCTCCCCAACTCTCTTTCCCCCTTCCTGTTAGGTTTCTCCTGTTAGACCTGTCTGCCTGACTTATTTCGCTTAGCATGATACCCTCGAGGTCCATCCACTTTGCTACAAATGGCCATATTTCATTCTTTCTCATTGCCATGTAGCACTCCATGTATGTATGTACGTGTGTGTGGGTGTATATATATATATATATATATGAAAGGTGTGTTCTCAATCTTTTTGTACTTATTGAGGGCAGATATGTATCCCAGCATGTGATCTATTATAGAGAATGTTCCATGTGCACTCAAGAAGAATGTGTATTCTGTTGGTTTAGGATTAAATATTCTGAAAAAATGCGTTAAGTCCCTCTGGTCCAGTGTGTCATTCAGACCCATTATTTCCTTGTTGATCTTCTGTTTCGAAGATCTGTCCATTGTTATAAGTGGGGTGATGAAGTCTCTTGCTATTATGGTATTATTATCAATGAGTTTCTTTATGTTTGTGATTAATTGATTTATAAATTTGGGGCTTTCACGTTTGGAGCATAAATGTTTACAATTATTATATCTTCTTGGTGACTAGACCCCTTCATTATGAAATAATGCCCTTCTTCATTGCTTGTTACAGTCTTTATTTAAACAACTTTTCATGTTTATTTACTTTTGAGAGTGAGAGAGATGGAGTGTGATAGGGTGAGGAATGGAGAGAAGGCGACACAGAATCTGAAGCAGGCTCCAGGCTCTGAGCTGTCAGCACAGCGCCTGAAGGAGGCTTGAACTGATGAACTATGAGATCATGACTTGAGCTGAAGTTGGATGCTTAAGCAACTGAGCCACCCAGGCGCCCCATATAGGCTTTATGTTAAAATCTAGTTTGTCTGATATAAGTATAGCTACTCTGGCTTTGTTTTGGCAATCATTAGCATGATAAATGGTTCTGCATTGCCCTACTTTGAATTTGAAGGTGTCTTTAGGTCTAAAATGGGTTTCTTCTATTGAATGCTGAGAATGAACTGAGAGTTGAGGGGGAAGGGGGAGGGGGGAAAAGAGGTGGTGGTGATGGTGGAGGGCACTTAAGGAGAAGAGCACTGGGTGTTGTATGGAAAACAATTTGACAATAAAATATTATGGAGAAAAAAATAAAATGGGTCTCTTGTAAACAGTACATAGATGAATCTGGTTTTATGATCCATTCTGTTGCCTTATATCTTTTGATTGGAGTGTTCAGTCCATTGGCATTTAGCACAAGTACTGAAAGATACGAATTTCCATTATGTTGCTTATAGAGTTGGAGTTTCTGGCATTGTTCTTGGTCCTTTCTAGTCTTCCTTGCTTTTGGTCTTTTTGGTTTTTGTTTGTTTGTTTGGTTTTGTTTTGTCTTTTTTCTCCTCAGAGATTCCCCCTAATATTTCTTGCAGGGTTGATATAGTGGTCAGAAACTCTTTTCCTTCTTGTTTGTCTGGGGAACCTTTTATCTTTGCTTCTATTTTGAATGACAGCCATGCTGGATAAAGAATTCTTGGCTGCATATCTTTCTGATTCAGCACATTGAATATATCCTGCCACTCTTTACTGGCCTGTGACGTTTCTGTGGATATGTTTGCTGGGAAACTGATCTGTCCTCCTTTGTAGGTGAAGAACTTTTTTCCTCTTGCTGCTTTCATGATTCTTTCCTTGCCTGAGTATTTTGTGAATTTGACTATTATATGTCTTGTTGATGGTCGTTTTTATTGAATTGAATGGGAGTTCTCTGTGCTCCCGGCATTTTGATGTCTGTGTCATTCCCAGGTTAGGAGAGTTTTCTGCTATGATTTGCTCACCTAAGTCTTCTACCTCTTTTTCTTTCTCTTCATCTTCTGGAACCTCTGGTATTCTGATATTATTTCTTTTTAATGAGTCACTGACATCTCTGATACTTATATAGTAGTCTTTTGCTTTAGTGTCCCTCTTTTTTCTGCTTCATTCCCTCCATAAAATTTTCCTCTATATCTCTGATTTGCTGCTCTGCCTCATCCATTGTTCCACTGTGACATTCACTTGAGATTACAGTTCAGGGATAGCATTTTTAATTTCATCCTAACTAATTTTACTTCTTTAATCTCCACAGAAAGGGATTCTATGCTATTTTCAATCCCGGTTAGTATTCTTCCTATCATGATTCTAAAATCTCCTTCAGATTTCTTGCTTGTATCTGTGTTGATTAAGTCTCTGGCTGTCATTTCTTCCTGTTCTTTCTTTTAAGTTGAATTCCTTCATTTTATCACTATGAAGGACAAAAATGAATTAATAAAGTAAAAAAAATGTTAAAAATTTAAAAAAACATAAAAAATCAAATAAAGGATGCTAGCTAGATCCTCAAAGTGTTTTTATCTGGTTGTTTACAGAATCTCTATCAAACTTCTAATCTATCAATTAGAGAAAAAAGAAATAAAGAAAATTTGAAAAACGGAAAAAAGGGAATGATTGAAATTTTGACTGAATACAATAAAATAGAATAAAATGAATGCTTGAAAGTAAAACTAAAACTTTAAAACAATTACAAAAAAGACAAAATATAGTAAAAAATTAAAGAACATCTTTTATTAAAATGGGAAATGAAAATAACCTTTTTTCTTTCTGTATTTAAGAATAAGAAAAGAGGGGCACCTGGGTGGCTCAGTCGGTTGAGCAGCTGGCTTCGGCTCAGGTCAGATCTCATGTTTGTGGGTTCAAGCCCCGCGTCGGGCTCTGTGCAGACGGCTAGCTCAGAGCCTGGAGCTGCTTCGGATTCTGTGTCTCCCTCTCTCTCTGCCCCTCCCCCTCTCGTGCTCTGTCTCTCTCTGTATCAAAAATAAATAAAACATTAAAATAAATAAGAAAAGAAAAGAATGAATAGATGGAGCACTGAACAGAATGAAATACTATTAAAATTACATCTAGTTTCCCTTAGATGTCAACTATGAAGCACTTTATAGTCCATCACCAAGGCAGACAGAGAGACTTTTGGTGTTCTTCAATTGCGCTTTTGGCTCAGCTGCACTGGGTTTAGTGTGATGGCTCCACTAGATGGAGCTACTTAGCATACTGGGGTGAATTGCTGTGGCTAGTGTAGGCATGTATGCGCATGCTGCAGAGGGATGACAATGACATCGTCCAGCTACCAAGTCTCTAGTA
>NC_043712.1:63787516-63788726 GCF_006229205.1 Suricata suricatta
TATTGTTTCCCGTATTTTTCCTTCCACCGGATCCATTCTTCGTCTAACCTTTGATCAAGCTCTATAGTAGCTGAGACTATTCCCAAGCAAAGGGCAGTCAGGAAGACAAAAGGATGCATGTTTCAAAACCTAGGAAGCAAGAAGAAATGAGTATCTAATTAGACTGATCTGTCTAAAAATCCATCCTCTTTTCTTCTAAGATGCTAGAGTCACTAAGATGGAGAAAAGCATTGAATTTATCCTCCCAAATACGTACACAAGGATTACACCAGTCCCACCGGGGGTTCTCACCTGATCGGGTAGCTGTGCAGACGCCCTCAGCAGGTGTAGCCCCTGGACTCTCTGATGTTGGGCGGTGGCTCCGGAGCCACCCACTTAAAGCCCTAGGGTTTGGCCTGATTGGCCCTGTCCATACCGCCCACTACACTGTAATCTTCCCAGATCTGCTTTTGTTTCCCAAGCTGATGACTTCTGTTCTGATGTTTTCTCGATGATAATTGCTGTTCTTTACAGGAGAAAAACTTGTTGACAAAGGTTTGGGCTCACCTCCCTTTCAAATGATCCTTAATTGGTTTGACTAAAAGAATAGAGCAGTCAAGGTGGTCCAGTTAAGGGTCCAAAAGAAAAAGTTCATGCTTATTCAACAAAGAAAACTATGTCCAACTTCCATTTAGTCGATGCCACTATAAGATGTGAAAAAAAGTGTGTATTGAAGGCACACTGAAATACATCTAATGCTGATTTAGTGATCTGTGTCCCTGCATGTCAAATCCAAGCACAAGGAGCTGGGAAGAGCTTGCGACTCCGCCCATTCCATTCTCGGAGGCCACATATCAAAGATTCAAGGCACTGGTGGGATGGTGCCTGGTTAACCGGCCTTCCATAGGCAGGGGACGGGAGAACTCCTGGGGTCTCCAGCCTGTGGTCTGAGAACCCCTTTCTTCTCAGCCTCTCGTTCCCTCCTGACTGCGTTCCCAGGTTAGATGCTTGGGCCTGTCTCAGGGGGAATCTAGGGGTGCTGTCCGTGTCCAGCATCCCCCAAAGCACACTGTACAGGTCTGGCCCTGCTTGGGGAAATGGGCTTCAGCAACTGGAAGGCAGAGTGCTTAACACATCAAAAGGAGAAAAGCCATATGATTATTTTAATAGGTGCTTTTTAAAAATAAGAAGAAAGCATGCTGTTTTAAATCAGTGGGAGGAGAATGGTGAA
>NC_043712.1:63788826-63792174 GCF_006229205.1 Suricata suricatta
TAGAAGGGGAGCAGAAAGAGCACCCAAACCCAGAAGAAGAAGAGAAATAATAAAGTCAGGGCAGAAATAAACAATATAGATTCCAAAAAAAAAAAAAAAAGTTGAACAGATCAATGAAACCAAGAGTTCGCTTTTTGAAAAAATAAACAAAATTGATAAACCTCTAGCCAGGCTCCTCAGAAAGAAAAGAGAGAACCCCAAATAGACAAAATCATGAATGAAAATGGATCTATTAAAACCATTACCTAGAAACACAAGGAATCATCAGGGATTACTATGAAAAATTATATGCCAACAAACTGGACAACCTAGGAAAAATGGACAAATTCCTAAACGCACATGCACTACCAAAATTCAAACGGGAAGAGACAAAATCTGAACAGGCCCATAACCGGTGAAGAAATCAAATCAGATAGCAAAAATCTCCCAACGAGTAAGACCCCGGGGCCAGATGGCTTCCCAGGGGAATTCTACCAGACATTTAAAGCAGAATTAGTACCCATTATTCTCAAGCTATTCCAAAAAATAGAAATAGAAGGAAAACTTCTGAACTCATTCTACGAAGCCAGCATCCATTTGATTCCAAAACCAGAAAGAGACCCAACCATAAAAGAGAACTACAGGCCAATATCCTGTATCCTGTAAAGGGCTAGTATCCAAAATCTATAAAGAACTCACCAAACTCCATACCCAAAAATGAAGAATCCAGTATAGAAATGGGCAGAAGACATGAATAGACACTTCTTCTCCAAAGAAGACAACCAGATGGCCAACAGACACATGAAGCGATACACAGCGTCACTCGTCATCAGGGAAATACAAATCAAAACCACACTGAGATATCACCTCACAGCAGTCAGAGTGGCTAAAATGAATAAATCAACAGACGATACATGCTGGCGAGGATATGGAGAAATGGGCACCCTCCTACACTGTTGGAGGGAATGTAAACTGATACAGCTGCTCTGGAAAACAGCACAGAGTTTCCTCAAAAGATTATCAGTAGAACTCCCCTCTGACTCAGCAATTGCACTGCTGGAGATTTACCCAAGGGATACAAAAGTGCTGATGCATAAGGGCACATGTACCCCAGTGTTCATAGCAGCCCTTTTAACAATATCCAAATCATCAAAAGAGCCTAAATGTCCATCAACTGATGAATGCATTAAGAAGATGTGTTTATATATTCAATGAAATACTACATGGCAATGAGAAAGAATGAAATCTGGCCATTCATAGCAACATGGATGGACCTCAAGGGTGTCATGCTAAGCAAAATAAGTCAGGCAGAGAAGGACAGATACTATATGTTTTCACTGATAGGTCTAAGAGGAAGAACTTAACAGAGGATCATGGGGAGGGGAAGTGGAGGAAAGAGTTAGGGAGAGGGAGGGAGGCAAATCATGAGAGAATCTTGAATACTGAAAACAAACTGAGGGCTGAAAGAGGAGGGGGAAAGGGGAAGGGCAGTGATGGACATGGAGAAGGGCACTTGTTGGGATGAGCACTGGGTGTTATATGGAAACCAACTCGACAATAAACTCTAAAAAAATCAAATGAAGACAAAAAATAAAATGGAAGATATGACACTAATTAGTTTTTTATGTTAAATTACACAGGAAGCAATGCCAAATAAGGGATACTAACACCCTTAGAGTACATTTGTGTAGAAATATGCTAGTAAAATAAGTGTTTTTAGAAATTGGATGCAACTCCTAGAAATCTGATATGTCCTGAGATGTTACTGTTGTGTGTTGCAGAATTAACCAATTTCCTTGTCAACTGCCTTGTCATGATCTCTCATTAGATCTTTAACCTTGGACATTTTTAAGTCTTTTATCACGTATAGACAGACTTTTATTCTGATGCTTTTACGAAAGCTTCTGCAAACGTGTTCCACCTGCAATGAGACTGATGGAAGGAACACTTGAGTTCAGGTTTATGATAACCTTAAGATCATAAAGCTGAACTGGTAAGAATTTCCAGAATGAAGGGAAGATCTGAATTCAGCCAAAACAAAAATTAGTCACATGGGACTGAATGAACAGAGGATGCCTCTCATTTTATAGAATTTTTTGAAACATTGGTGATATTAAATGTCTTTTTCCTGTATCAAAGAAACTGTTCTAAGCTAGGGCTTTCAGCTGTCTGATAAAATATACCTTTGTGAACAGATTGAGACATTTAACATTTTCTCCTGTGTGATCTGTTCAGAATTCAAAAACTTTCAGTGAGTATTCTCATATTTTCAAGACAATATGTTAATTTGCATAAATTGAATAATAATCTGCTCTCTTTGTAGACTCAGAAGTGACCAGATTGCTTGAAGGAACTCGGACAGATTTTATGGAGCCAATAAGTCCCCTTGAAAAAACAGCCTGATACTTATATCTGAGCCTGTAAGTGAGGCAGGCAATTTTTATCCATTGTGACAAAGAGAAAACAAATTCATGACGAATTAACAGGATGAAGAAAATATGTGTTTGGGAGCTTTAATTAGTGAGGAAGCCTAAGAAACTTTTTTCTCATCAACAGGATTTACAGCAATTTTATCATCAGGCCAAGTTTAAAAAAAACAAGGACACTTTGAAATAAATTGGTCTTAATTTGGCCATCTTTGGTAAAACTGAGTGTGATTATAAAATAAAAAAATGTTTTAATAACCCGCCATTGTTGATACTTGAGTTTTATAGAGTTCACTATGAACCGGATGAGATCCTAATTTCTTCTAGTTTCCTCCAAAGCCTAGCCATAATTCTCCAAACTAATGTTTTCCACTTTTTTTCTATCCTTTTGACTTGGAATAGCTGGATAACCAAATCTACCCTTTTCCTGAAGCCCTGCAAATTGCATATGAACAACTTGATGTGACCTTCAGAGAAATCACCACAACAGCTCATGTGTAGACAATCTTCATGCCTGTTCCTCTACGAACCACTCGGACAGTTGTCAGCCTGACACTGCCTTCTCTTATTCCGTCTGAAGACGCTTTAAGCCCAGCATCTAGAAACTTTTTTTGACTGGCTACCTTGGAACTCAGAAACCGGTTTATAACTTGATCCTTTGATTAACCATTATGTTTCTTGTATTGCCATAGAATTGCCTCTTATTTATTACCTGATCATTTATAGCAGAGGCTTAACTCTACGAACATACCTGCATCGTCTCTTCTGAAGTGAATCTGACTAAACTGACTCACTCTCAGAACAGAGACTGGCTTAAGGAGATAAAACTGTCTATTGGCTCAACTTTGTTCTAAATGACAAGTTTGCTGGATAAAGGATTCTTGCTGCGTATTTTTCCTGTTCATCACATTGAAAATTTCCTGCCACTCCTTTCCTGCCTTCC
>NC_043712.1:63792274-63793277 GCF_006229205.1 Suricata suricatta
TGTCTTCTGAATTTCAGTGTCTGTTTCCTTCCCCACATAGGGGAAGAGCTCTGCTATGACTTGTCAAGTACACCTTCCTTCCCTTTCTCTCTTCTTCTGGAATTCCCATTACACGGATATTTTTCCATTTCATTGAATTACTTAGTTTTCTATTTCTCCCCTCATGATCCAGAATGTTTACATCTTTTTCTCAAATTCATCTTTTTCCAAAATTTTATCTTCTATTTCACCTATTCTCCCCTCTGCCTCTTCAATTCATTCTGTCACCAACTCTAGTTTATTTTGCACTTCATGCATAGCAATTTGAAATTCATCATGACTACTTTTCAGTTCCTTGATCTCTGCAGTGGTGGATTCTCTGCTGTCTTCTATGCTTCTTTCAAGTCCAGTGATTAAGCTTATAAGTATTATTCTAAGTTATTTTTCAGTTATATTGTTTACATCTGTTTTGAGCAATTCCTTAGCTGTCATTCCTTCCTGGAATTTCTTTTGAGGAGAATTCTTACGTTTCATCATTTTGGCTAGTTCTGTTCCTTATGTTTTAAAAGCTTGTTATGTGCCCTACTCCTGCGAGCACTACTACATTTAAAAGGGATCATACACTTTCTAGGTCCGGCTCTTCAGGAGGTGTTTATTGGAGAGTGTTACTTGCTCTCTGTTGTGACTTTGGTTACTTTATTTCCCTACTTCTAGTGATGTTTTAGACCCTCCACCTGGTGTGCTTTGAGTTGTTCATTGAAGTAGCCTTGGGTAAGAAAACAAACAGACAAATAAAAATGAAAAACAAACAGAAAACAAAAACACAAAAACAATGCAAAAACAAAACAAAACAAAGTCCAGAAATACCAGCTACAATTAAACAACAGGGTGGAGGCAGTGCTGATGGAAGAAGCCTTATCCCATACAGGGAGAGAAATGACAGGGCGTGGAGGGAAAAACAATAAAAGTTGATCAGGCAGAGAAACTAAAGGCTTAATACAGAGAGAAAGAAAGTAAAATAAAG
>NC_043712.1:63793777-63795823 GCF_006229205.1 Suricata suricatta
CATATATCTAGACAGTAAGTGGTTCATGACCTCCTTCTCCAGACCTATGTCCGTGAGACTCCCCAGTGATCTTTCTCACGTGTTGTCTTCAGCACCTCTCTGCTCTGGGACAGCAGTGGTCAAGGGAATCCGTGCAGGGGCTCAGAGTCAGGGCTGTGCCAGCTCAGGTCTCCTGTGGTTCTCCTGGTGTGGGGCCCCAGCAGGCTCCACAATGTCCTCAGCCACATTTCTTCAGTGAGGACATAGGGCAATAATTTGATTTTCCTCAGAGGTTTCTTGTGAAGACTAACTGAGATAATGCATGTCAGGGATGAGCACAGAGTAGGGTTAATTTAATACTGCTTCTTTATGAGGTCACAGAATTCTTTCCAAAGGTCTTGCTTCATTCTGAAAATTTGAGAATTTGATGCATAAACAATTCCTACTGATTTCTTTATTTCCTGGGTGCCAGGTCACCAGATCAGTGAAATAAACCATAATGTATAGTGGTTAAGTAAGCCTATATTTTAAAACGTCACGCTACATCTCATTAACATTCTTAATTATGCTCCCAAACTCATAAATGAGCCATACATCTCCCACTACATCCACATAACCTAAAATACATATCTTCTCACGTTCGAACCATTATGCTAGGGGTTATATCACATCTTAAATGTCTCATTTTGTGTGGTGTAAAGTCATAGCAAGTGGTTTATGACTAGTTGTCCATAATTGTTGGGCTACTTAGTCCTTTACAGTGTTATCCTTAGGCCCACTGTCCTTTTATTCCATCCTGAAGGAGCACCATCACCCTCATCATAATCTTTGTTTTCTGCCATTCTTTACCACTGGCCCTAAATGGCATTTCCAGACTCATGTCTCATCCCTGCCTTGAATGCCATGAACAATGTACTCCATCAGAACGCTGCTCTGATGACCCAATGTTACTCCAAGGAGCTCTCTTGTGCCTTAGTACCTTGGCCAAGCAATGCCCTCCCCCTGGAGTACTCTTTCTTCCCATCCTACCTCTTCAAATGTCTGGTAGAATCTTGCTCTTCCCTCCAGTCCCTTATAAAAAGTCAGTAAATGAATTTCTTCTTTGTGTTCACACAGCTGCTAGACTTCAAAGTTATCAGGATGCTTGTTACAGTGATTATAAGTTTTTGGTAATCTGGCTAGGCTGAGTTCCTCCAAGTCATGTTCATGTCTACTACGCCATTGAACCCAGTATCTCAATGACTGGGTCAGCAGGGGTTTGATTAGTAAGAAAGGTTGTATGTTCACTAATAATATGGGCAGCAGAGGCAAATGATGACTTATGATTCCTTTAGATTTTGCCTTTTATTTTTTGATTTTCAAAGTATATCCATGCATAAAATTGCTCTAATTTTGGTCACATTAAAAATGAGTAAATGGAGCTGAAATATTCACATTTATGTTTACCTATTTTTCTGTTTCTTTTTACAACTATTATCTGTGATAATTCGTGCAAGGCAGGTGAATTTTCCTTCCGCACCATATACGAAGAAAGGATTTCATGAATAAATTAATGTTCAAGCAAATGCAGAAATATTTTAACTTATTTAGTAGAAAAATGCTTATAACTTGGTTAGTATCATTATTATCTGCACTCAAATGACCAGAAAATTACAAGTATATCAGCTACTTATTAAGATTATCATTCCAGTTGGTTTTGCTTTATCAGCAACAAAAACAAGTTACTTGCAAGTTTCGCTTCAGGCATTCCACAATCCAGAAAACCATCATCATCATCATCATCATCATCATCATCATCATCATCATCATCAGCTTTGTAGTAGTTGTCAACAACTTGTGATATGTGGGGCATTGTTACATGGCTTAAATTTATCACTGCATTTCATTTCACGGTGACCTATGCCTGAGAGAGAGCCTTTAAATACTTGCTGCACTTCCCAGTGATGAAAATTTGGAGTTAGTGAACTCTGTTAGTCTATATGCAAAGAATAAAAAACTGACATGATATGAAACCAGAGTAATTGCCCACTTAAGTACTGTAAGATCTCTCTGAAGAGCAAATGGCAG
>NC_043712.1:63795923-63796927 GCF_006229205.1 Suricata suricatta
CTTTATTTTACTTTCTTTCTCTCTGTATTAAGCCTTTAGTTTCTCTGCCTGATCAACTTTTATTGTTTTTCCCTCCACGCCCTGTCATTTCTCTCCCTGTATGGGATAAGGCTTCTTCCATCAGCACTGCCTCCACCCTGTTGTTTAATTGTAGCTGGTATTTCTGGACTTTGTTTTGTTTTGTTTTTGCATTGTTTTTTGTGTTTTTGTTTTCTGTTTGTTTTTCATTTTTATTTGTCTGTTTGTTTTCTTACCCAAGGCTACTTCAATGAACAACTCAAAGCACACCAGGTGGAGGGTCTAAAACATCACTAGAAGTAGGGAAATAAAGTAACCAAAGTCACAACAGAGAGCAAGTAACACTCTCCAATAAACACCTCCTGAAGAGCCGGACCTAGAAAGTGTATGATCCCTTTTAAATGTAGTAGTGCTCGCAGGAGTAGGGCACATAACAAGCTTTTAAAACATAAGGAACAGAACTAGCCAAAATGATGAAACGTAAGAATTCTCCTCAAAAGAAATTCCAGGAAGGAATGACAGCTAAGGAATTGCTCAAAACAGATGTAAACAATATAACTGAAAAATAACTTAGAATAATACTTATAAGCTTAATCACTGGACTTGAAAGAAGCATAGAAGACAGCAGAGAATCCACCACTGCAGAGATCAAGGAACTGAAAAGTAGTCATGATGAATTTCAAAATGCTATACATGAAGTGCAAAATAAACTAGAGTTGGTGACAGAATGAATTGAAGAGGCAGAGGGGAGAATAGGTGAAATAGAAGATAAAATTGTGGAAAAAGATGAATTTGAGAAAAAGATTTAAACATTCTGGCTCATGAGGGGAGAAATAGAAAACTAAGTAATTCAATGAAATGGAAAAATATCCGTGTAATGGGAATTCCAGAAGAAGAGAGAAAGGGAAGGAAGGTGTACTTGACAAGTCATAGCAGAGCTCTTCCCCTATGTGGGGAAGGAAACAGACACTGAAATTCAGAAGACA
>NC_043712.1:63797027-63798671 GCF_006229205.1 Suricata suricatta
AGTTGAACAGATCAATGAAACCAAGAGTTCGCTTTTTGAAAAAATAAACAAAATTGATAAACCTCTAGCCAGGCTCCTCAGAAAGAAAAGAGAGAACCCCCAAATAGACAAAATCATGAATGAAAATGGATCTATTAAAACCATTACCTAGAAATACAAGGAATCATCAGGGAGTACTATGAAAAATATATGCCAACAAACTGGACAGCCTAGGAAAAATGGACAAATTCCTAAACACACATGCACTACCAAAATTCAAATGGGAAGAGACAAAATCTGAACAGGCCCATAACCGGTGAAGAAATCAAATCAGATAGCAAAAATCTCCCAACGAGTAAGACCCCGGGGCCAGATGGCTTCCCAGGGGAATTCTACCAGACATTTAAAGCAGAATTAGTACCCATTATTCTCAAGCTATTCCAAAAAATAGAAATAGAAGGAAAACTTCTGAACTCATTCTACGAAGCCAGCATCCATTTGATTCCAAAACCAGAAAGAGACCCAACCAAAAAAGAGAACTACAGGCCAATATCCTGTATCCTGTAAAGGGCTAGTATCCAAAATCTATAAAGAACTCACCAAACTCCATACCCAAAAATGAATAATCCAGTATAGAAATGGGCAGAAGACATGAATAGACACTTCTTCTCCAAAGAAGACAACCAGATGGCCAACAGACACATGAAGCGATACACAGCATCACTCGTCATCAGGGAAATACAAATCAAAACCACACTGAGATATCACCTCACAGCAGTCAGAGTGGCTAAAATGAATAAATCAACAGACTATACATGCTGGCGAGGATATGGAGAAATGGGCACCTTCCTACACTGTTGGTGGGAATGTAAACTGGTACAGCTGCTCTGGAAAACAGCACGGAGTTTCCTCAAAAGATTATCAGTAGAACTCCCCTCTGACTCAGTAATTGCACTGCTGGAGATTTACCCAAGGGATACAGAAGTGCTGATGCATAAGGGCACATGTACCCCAGGGTTCATAGCAGCCCTTTCAACAATATCCAAATCATCAAAAGAGCCTAAATGTCCATCAACTGATGAATGGATCAAGAAGATGTGTTTATATATTCAATGAAATACTACATGGCAATGAGAAAGAATGAAATCTGGCCATTCATAGCAACATGGATGGACCTCAAGGGTGTCATGCTAAGCAAAATAAGTCAGGCAGAGAAGGATAGATACCATATGTTTTCACTGATAGGTCTAAGAGGAAGAACTTAACAGAGGATCATGGGGAGGGGAAGTGGAGGAAAGAGTTAGGGAGAGGGAGGGAGGCAAATCATGAGAGAATCTTGAATACTGAAAACAAACTGAGGGCTGAAAGAGGAGGGGGAAAGGGGAAGGGCAGTGATGGACATGGAGAAGGGTACTTGTTGGGATGAGCACCGGGTGTTATATGGAAACCAACTCGACAATAAACTCTAAAAAAATCAAATGAAGACAAAAAATAAAATGGAAGATATTACGCTAATTAGTTTTTTATGTTAAATTACACAGGAAGCAATGCCAAATAAGGGATACTAACACCCTTAGAGTACATTTGTGTAGAAATATGTTAGTAAAATAAGTGTTTTTAGAAATTGGATGCAACTCCTAGAAATCTGATATGTCCTGAGATGAT
>NC_043712.1:63798771-63806606 GCF_006229205.1 Suricata suricatta
TACTAGAGACTTGGTAGCTGGACGATGTCATTGTCATCCCTCTGCAGCATGCGCATACATGCCTACACTAGCCACAGCAATTCACCCCAGTATGCTAAGTAGCTCCATCTAGTGGAGCCATCACACTAAACCCAGTGCAGCTGAGCCAAAAGCGCAATTGAAGAACACCAAAAGTCTCTCTGTCTGCCTTGGTGATGGAATATAAAGTGCTTCATAGTTGACTTCTAGGGGAAACTGGATGCAATTTTAATAGTATTTCATTCGGTTCAGTGCTCCATCTATTCATTTATTTCTTTTTATTTTCTTTACTTATTGTTGAATACAGAAAGAAAAAAATGTTATTTTCATTTCCCAATTTAATAAAAGATGTTCTTTAATTTTTACTGTATTTTTTAAAGTTTTAGTTTTAATTTCAAGAATTCATTTTATTCTATTTTATTGTATTCAATTTTTCAAAATTTCAATCATCATTCCCCTTTTTCCTTTTTTCAAATTTTCTTTATTTCTTTTTTTCTCTAATTGACAGATTAGAAGCTTGATAGAGATTCTGTAAACAACCAGGTAAAAACACTTTGAGGATCTAGCTAGCATCCTTTATTTGATTTTTTATGTTTTTTTTAATTTTTAACATTTTTTAAATTTATTAATTCATTTTTGTCCTTCAAAGTGATAAAATGAAGGAATTCACCTTAAAAGAAAGAACAGGAAGAAATGACAGCCAGGGACTTAATCAATACAGATACAAGCAAGATATCTGAACCAGATTTTAGAATCATGATAGGAAGAATACTATCCGGGGTTGAAAATAGCATAGAATCCCTTTTTGCGGAGATTAATGAAGTAAAACTAGTTAGGATGAAATTAAAAATGCTATATCTGAACTGCAATCTCAAGTGAATGTCACGGTGGAACAATGGATGAGGCAGAGCAGCAAATCAGAGATATAGAGGAAAATTTTATGGAGGAAATAAAGGAAAAAAAAGAGGGACACTAAAGCAAAAGACTACTATATAAGTATTAGAGAAGTCAGTGACTCAATTAAAAAGGAATAATCAGAATAATAGAGGTTCCAGAAGATGAAGAGAAAGAAAAAGAGGTAGAATACTTAGGTGAGCAAATCATAGCAGAAAACTCTCCTAACCTGGGAATGACACAGACATCAAAATGCCGGGAGCACAGAGAACTCCCATTCAATTCAATAAAAACTGACCATCAACAAGACATATGATAGTCAAATTCACAAAATACTCAGGCAAGGAAAGAATCATGAAAGCAGCAAGAGGAAAAAAGTTCTTCACCTACAAAGGAGGACAGATCAGTTTCCCAGCAAACATATCCACAGAAACGTCACAGGCCAGTAAAGAGAGTGGCAGGATATATTCAATGTGCTGAATCAGAAAGATATGCAGCCAACAATTCTTCATCCAGCACGGCTGTCATTCAAAATAGAAGCAAAGATAAAAAGTTCCCCAGACAAACAAGAACGAAAAGAGTTTGTAACCACTAAATCAACCCTGCAAGAAATATTAGGCGGAATTTCTGAGGAGAGAAAAGACAAAACAAAAACAAAGACAAAAACAAACAAACAAACAAAAAACCAAAAGACCAAAAGCAATGAAGAGTAGAAAGGACCAAGAACAATGCCAGAAACTCCAACTCTATAAGCAACATAATGGAAATTCGTATCTTACAGTACTTGTACTAAATGTTAATGGACCAAACACTCAAATCAAAAGATATAGGGCAACAGAATGGATAATAAAACCAGATTCATCTATGTGCTGTTTACAAGAGACCCATTTTAGACCTAAAGGCACCTTCAAATTCAAAGTAGGGCAATGCAGAACCATTTATCATGCTAATGATTGCCAAAACAAAGCCAGAGTAGCTATACTTATATCAGACAAACTAGATTTTAACATAAAGCCTATATGGGTGCCTGGGAGGCTCAGTTGCTTAAGCATCCAATGTCAGCTCTGGTCATGATCTCACAGTTCATGAGTTCAAGCCTCCATCAGGCGCTGTGCTGACAGCTCAGAACCTGGAGCCTGCTTCAGATTCTGTGTTGCCCTCTCTCTATTCCTCCCCCTATCACACTCCATCTCTCTCTCGCTCAAAAGCAAATAAACATGAAAAGTTGTTTAAATAAAGACTGTAACAAGAGATGAAGAAGGGCATTATTTCATAATGAAGGGGTCTAGTCACCAAGAAGAGCCAATAATTGTAAACATTTATGCTCCAAACGTGAAAGCCCCAAATTTATAAATCAATTAATTACAAACATAAAGAAACTCATCAATAACAATACCATAATAACAAAGGACTTCATCACCCCACTTATAACAATGGACAGGTCTTCAAAACAGAAGATCAACAAGGAAACACTGGGTCTGAATGACACACTGGACCAGAGGGACTTAACGCATTTTTTCAGAATATTTCATCCTAAAGCAACAGAATACACATTCTTCTTGAGTGCACATGGTATATTCTCTATAATAGATCACATACTGAGACACAAATCAACCCTCTATAAGTACTAAAAGATTGAGAACATACCTTTCATATTTTCAGACCACATGCTATGAAACTCAAAATCAACCACAAGAAAAAATTTGGAATGATAACAGATACTTGGAGACTAAAGAACATCTTACTAAAGAACAAATGGGCTAATGAAAACGTTAGAGAGGAAATGATAAAGTACATGGAAGCCAAAACCTTTGGGGTGTGGCAAAGGTGATCATAAGAAGGAAGTATATAGCAATCCAGGCCTTTCTAAAGAAGGAACAAAGCTCTCAGATGCACAACCTAACCTTGCACCTTAAAGAGCTGTAAAACAACAACAACAACAACAAATAAAACCAAAAACCAGCAGATGTGGAATAAAAAAGATTAGAGCAGAAATCAATGCTATTGAAACCAAAAACACAGTAGAACAGATCAATGAAACCAGGAGCTTGTTCTTTGAAAGAATTAGCAAAATTGATTAACCCCTTAGCCACTTTGATCAAAAAGAAAAAAATAAAGGACCTAAATAAATAAAATCAAGAATAAGAGGAGAAAACACAACCAACACCTCACAAATACAAGCAATAAAAAAATAATATTATGAACAATTATAAGCCAATAAAACGGGAAATCTGGAAAAAATGGACAAATCTTAGAAACATATAAACTACCAAACTGAAAAAGAGGAAATAGAATGGACACATAACTTGTAAAGAAATTGAATTAGTACTCAAAAAATCTCCCAAAAAAACAAGAGTCCAGGACCAAATGTTTTTCCAGGGGAATTCTACCAAACATTTAAAGAAGAGTTAACACCTATTCTTTTGAAGCTGTTTCAAAAAATAGAAATTCAAGGAAATCTTCCAAATTCATTCTATGAAGCCAGCATTACCCTGATTCCAAAATCATACAAAGACTCCACTAAATAGGAGAAGTACAGACCGATTTCCCTGATGAACAGGGATGCAAAATCCTCAAGAAGATACTAGCCAACTGGATTCAACAATACATGAAAAGAATTATCCAACATGACCTAGTGAATTTATATCTGGGATGCAGGGCTGGTTCAATATCCGCAAAACAATCAACGTGATACATCACATCAATAAAAGAAAGAACAAGAACCACATGATCCTCTCAATAGATGCAGTGAAAGATTTGACAAAATACAGCATCCCTTCTTGATAAAAACCCTCAGGAAAGTAGGGATAGAAGGATCATATCTCAAGATTATAAAAGCCACTATAAGAGACCTACTGTTATGAACATAGGGGTACATTTGCTCCTATGTTCATAGAGGCACTTTCTGCAATAGCCAAATCATGGAGAGAGCCTAAATGCCCATCACCTGATGAATGGATCAAGAAGATGTGGTATATATATATACCAGACACACACACACATACGTACATACAATGGAGTGCTACATGGCAATGAGAAAGAATGAAATATGGCCATTTGTAGCAAAGTGGATGGACCTCGAGAGTATCATGCTAAGCGAAATAAGTCAGGCAGACAGGTCTAACAGGAGAAACCTAACATAGGGAGAGGAAGGGGGAAAGAGAGTTGGGAAGAGAGAGGGACGCAAATCATGAGAGATTATTGAATACTGAAAACGAACCGAGGGCTGAAGGGGTAGGGGGTGGAGGGAGGGGGTGGTGGTAATGGAGGAGGACACTTGTGGGGAAGAACACTGGGTGTTATATGGTAACCAATTTTACAATAAACTATTAAAAAATAAGAGATCTACTGCTAATATCATCCTCAATGTGGAGAAATGAGAGCTTTCTTCCCAAGGTCAAGAACACGACAGGGATGTCCACTCTCACCACTGTTATTCAGCATAGTATTGGAAGTCTTAGCCTCAGCAATCAGACAACACAAAGGAAGAGATGGCATCCAAATTGGCCAGGAGGAAGTCAAACGTTCACTTTTCGCAGATGACATAATACTCTATATGGAAAACCCAAAAGATTACACCAAAAAACTGCTAGAACTGACCCATGAATTCAGCAAAGTCACAGGATATAAAACCAATGTACAGAAACTGGTTGCATTCCTATACATAAATAATGAAGCCACAGAGAGAGAATCAAGAAGTGATCTCATTTACAATTGCACCAAAACCCACAAAATGCCTAGGCATAAACCTAACCAAAGAGGTGAAAAATATATACACTGAGAACTATAGAAAATCATGAGAGAATTTGAATATGACACAAAAACATGGAAAAATATTCCATGCTCCTGGATGGGAGGAATAGGCATTGTTAAAATGTCAATACTACCCAAAGCAAACTACATATTCAAGGCAATCCCTATCAAAATAGCACCAGCATATTCACAAAGCTAGAATATGCAATCCCAAAATTTGTGTGGAACCAGCAACCTTGAAAAAGAAAACCAAAGCTGGAGGCATCACAATCCAGGACTTCAAGATGTATTACAAAACTGTAATCATCAAGACAGTTTGGTACCACCCCAAAAACAGACACTCGGATCGGTGGGAAAAAAACAGATAACTCAGAAATGGACCCACAAACATATGGCCAACTAATTTCTTCCAATGCAAGAAATGCAAATGGAAAAAAGACAGTCTCTTCAGCAAATGGTGCTGGGAAAACTGGACAATGCCATGCAGAAAAGTGAATCTGGACCACTTTCTTACATCACACACACACACACACACACACACACACACACAAAACTAAAAGTGGATGAAAGACCTAAATGTATGACAGGATACCACCATATTCCTGGAAGAGAAATCAGGCAAAACCCTTTTTGACCTTGGCCACAGCAACTTCTTACTCAACACATCTCTGGAGGCAAGGAAAACAGAAGCAAACACGAACTATTGAGACCTCATGAAAATAAAAAGCTCTGCACAGTGAAGGAAACAATCAGCAAAACTAAAAGGCAACCCACAGAATGGAAGAAGATACTTGCAAATGACACATCAGATAAAAGGTGAGCATCCAAAATCTATGAAGAACTTGTCAAGCTCAACACCCAAAAAACAAATAGTCATGTGAAGAAATGGGCAACAGCCATGAATAGATACTTCTCCAAAAAAGAAATCCAGATGGCTAAAAGATACATGAAAAAATGCCCAACATCACTCATCATCAGGGAAATACAAAATAAAACCACAAGGAGATACCACCTCGCATGAATCAGAATGGCTAAAACTAACAACTCAGGCAACAATAGATGTTGGCAAGGCTGTGAAGAACGAGGATGTCTTTTGCAGTGCTGGCGGAAATGCAAACTGGTTCAACCACTCTGGGAAACAGTTTGGAGTCTCCTCAAAAAGTTAAAAATGGAACTACCCTAAGACCCAGCAATTGCCCTACTAGGTATTTATCCAAGGGATATAGGTATGCTGTTTCAAAGAGGCACATGCACCCCAATGCTTGTAGCAGTGCTATCGACAGTAGCCAAAGGTTGAACGGAGTCCAAATATCCATCAGAAGATGAATTGATAAAGAAGATGCTGAGTAATACTATGTATATACATCATCAAAAAGAATGAAATCTTGCCATATGCAACTCTGTGTATGGAACTAGACAGTGTTTTGGTAGAAATTAGTCAGTGAGAGAAATACAAATATCATATGACATTACTCATATGAGAAATTTAAGATAAAAAACAGATGAGTATAAGGGAAAGGGAGCAAAAATAATACAAAACAAGGAGGGGAACAAAACATAAGAGACTCTTAAATATAAAGAATAAACAGGGTGGCTGGAAGGAATAAGAGAGGCTATGGGCTAAATGGGTAAGTGGCATTAAGGAAGACACTTGTTGGGATGAGCACTGGGTGGTATTCATAGGGGATGAATCACTGGAACCTACCACTGAAATCATTGTTGCACTATATGCTAACTAACATGGATGTAAAGTAAAAAATAAATAAACAAATAAATAAATTTTCAAAAAAGAATACAAAAAAAGAAATACAAATTTTCTGTTTCATCTTTATCATGTGATTCAAGAAAACTGAGTTTTAATATTAAAAGAACTAATGTTTATTCACTATTGGATAACCTGCCGCATTTGCCTTTAAAATTTTTTATTCTTGATCTTCTTCTCCCCAGGCAACCTCATGTGAAATCTTCTTTAAACCATGCGTGGTAATCCTTGATGAATCTGCATGAAGCCCAGGAAGACAGGGTGACCAGTATGTCCAAATACTTCATTAAGATCATCCACCTTTGGGATGACCATCTTACATTGTGGGAGCAGACAACATGGGTTCCAAGAGGATGCAGTAGATCTGCATGTGTTTCCAAGGCCATCTGAAGGCATCTGGAGAACAACCAGCTCTGGAGAAAACCTCATATCTGGGTGAGTATGGGCTCTGTACTCACCAAGGGGGACCTCACTGAAATCAGGGACATGCTTCTGGCTGAGAAGGTGCCAGTTGCTACCCCATGTAAAGTCACTGTACCAGCCCAGAATACTTGTCGGGGCCAAAGACCTTCTTCTCCAGTGTTAGGCATCACTACTAAAACGTCCAGGGGCACCACTGAAATCCTGAGTGACATGCCCCTGATTAAGACTGAGGGAAAGTGGGGACCAGTGAATGGCAGCATCTACAGTCCTGAAGTGCTTGACATCACAGAAGAAACTGCATTCTCACTTCCTAGAGGGTGTTCACAATGTTGCCAGTGTCTGTCTGCAGATAGGTCATCTGATTGTTGCATCACTGCCCCATTCTATCATCAATAGACACAAGGACTTCCTGGCTTTGTCTGAATAGACAGATTATACTTCCCCACTTGCTGAAGTGACTGCCACCAATGTTGCACCCACTGCTGCCACCACAGCCCAGGCCAAAGTTGAAGCAAAAGAAAAGTCACACAAGCTAGACCAGGATACGGGACTTGTTGGTCTCTTGATTAATCACCAAAAAACAACCAACTCCGCCCAATTTATTTGTGGAATAAGGGAACAAAGGCTCACTTCTCTTCAGAAAGAAATTTTTATTGTTACTTGGGTTGAATAGATAAAAATTGTTGCATAATGATCTGTGATACTGTTTAATCAAATGTTCAACTACTTTGATTTTTTGTAACACAGATTTCTAACATCAAACTCTAAAATGAAATATTTTGACCACAATGCAACTAAAATATTCCAGAGGATCCATGGAGCATTTACAAGAGATTTTGGTCTCTTTATAAAAAGGAAGATATGAGGAGGGGCAAGATGGCGGAGAAGTACGAAGCTCTGTAATCTTTGCTCATCTAATAACCTGAGAAGGACTGAAGCCACCATACTCTGACCTGCAAGAGTGGGAGGAAAACATAGAGTCCAC
>NC_043712.1:63806706-63808578 GCF_006229205.1 Suricata suricatta
TTTCCTGCCATTCCTTTCTGGCCTGCCAAGTTTTAGGTGATAGGTCTGTAACCTCTCTGATAGGTTTCCCTTTGTATCTTAGGGCCCTTTTATCCCTAGCTGCTTTCAGAATTCTCTCTTTACCTTTTTATCAGTTTCACTATGATATGTTGTGCGGAAGGACAATTCAAGTTACGTATTAGGGGAGTTTTCTATACCTTTTGGATTTCAATGTCTATTTCTTTCCCCAAATTGGGGAGTTCTCGCTATAATTTGATCAAGCACCCCTTCAGGACCTTTTTCTCTTTCTTCTTCTTTAGGAATTCCTATGATATGGAAATTGTTCCATTAGATTCTATCAGTCAGGTCTCGAATTCACATTTTGTGCTCCTGGATCAATTTCTCCCTCTTTTTCTTGGCTTTCTCTTTTTCTATAACTGTTTCCTCTAATTCACCTGTTCTCCTCTTTGCCTCTTCCATCTGTGCAGGGGCCACCTCCATTGTATTATGCACCTCATTTATAGCTTTTTTTAAACTTGTCACAGTTATTGTGAAGGTCCCTAGTCTTTGTATCAATTGCTTCTCTGATGACTTCTTTGCTTTTTCAAGTCCAGCGATTAATTTTATGACAATTGTTTTAAATTCTGGCTCAGTTTTGTGGATTATATCTGTTTTGAATTGTTCTGTGGTTAGGACTTCTTCCTGGAATTCCTTTAAGGGAGAGTTCTTTCACTACATCATTTTGGCTAGCCTTTGTCTCTTGGCAGTTTTAAAAGCTCATTATGCGCTGTGCATCTGTTAGTATTTCACTATTAAAGGAGGCTCATTGACTGTCCAGGGCCTGTCCATTCAGGAAATGTTCTTTTAATGGTGTTTCTCGGTTTCTCTTGTTGTACCATTAGTTATTTTATTTCCTTACTCAGTGATATTTGGGACTCTCCACCATGTGTACTTTGGCTTGGGTCTTGAGGGAGCCCTGAAAAGGAAAACGGACAAACACACTTGTAACCAAAGCGTGCAAACTCAGAGACAAATCAAACAAAGAAGCAAACCAAAAGGGGAAAAGAAAAAAGAAAAGAAAAAAAAGGGGGGGATAGAAACAACAAAAGACAAAGGACAGTCAAAAAGCATAAAACTCTTGGAGAGGAGAGATAAGAATGAGATAAGGGAAAATATATCTGGATGGCAAGAGTTGATCTAATCACAGAAGTGCATCAATGTTGGTCTTTTCCAGACTCCAGGGGGGCAAAAGGAGAAATGCAGAAAAAAACAAAAAAAGGAAAGAAAGGAAAAAAAATGAAGCAGCTCTCTATCATGGATAGGTATGCTTTGGTGCAGGTAGGTCATGTCTCGGGGGCTGCTCTATGCTGCCCCGTCTTGGTGGTTGTGGGGAGAAGAATGGTGGCACCCCAAAACCTTCTCGAACCAAGTGTTGTAAGCCACTCTTGAGTCTGATCTCACTGTGCCTAGGGCGAAGGATGTTGGTTTCTCCAAGCCCTGCCTTGTTTCCAAATCCTAGTCCACTTTAATGCTACGGCCCGAGATGATATGTACTCTTGCAGGTGGGCAGCTTTATAGCCGGAATTGAGTAGGAGGACTGGAGACCAGCTTTCTCCTGGCTCTCCCTGGAATCAGCGTGCTGCTGAGCCCAAGGAAATATGTGCCAGCTAAAGGGGATGAATTTCTCTCCCCACACCCCGCGGTTATATACGGTATGATAGTATCCCCCTGCATCCTGGGCTGAGGTTTTTCTCTTCTTTAGAAACCACTCTATGAGTGTTTTCAGTCTCTCTTTCTCTTCCCCTGGTCTCTCTGTGGCTCTTTGTGCTCTGCCCAGCTCTGCACTGTGCAGGGGCTCCCTCCCCTCAGAACCTCTGCCCCCAGTCCATTTTT
>NC_043712.1:63808678-63810252 GCF_006229205.1 Suricata suricatta
ACAGACCTATCACCTAAAACTTGGCAGGCCAGAAAGGAATGGCAGGAAATTTTCAATGTGATGAACAGAAAAAATAATATAATATATTATATATATATATATATATATATATATATATAAAATATCCGTTATTCATCAAACCTGTCATTCAAAATAGAAGGAGAAATAAACGTTTTCCCAAATAAACAAAATTTGAGAGAATTCATCACCACAAAACCAGCCTTACAAGAAATCCTAAGGGGGACTCTATGAGGGAAATATTGCAAGGAATACAAGGTACCAGAGACACCACTACAAGCATGAACCCTACAGGGAACACAGTGAATTTAAACCCATATTTTCCAATAATATCACTGAATATGTAAATGGACTGAATGCACCAATCAAACAACACAGGGTAGCAGAATGGATAAAAAAGAAAAACATCTATTTGCTGTACAAGAGATTCATTTTGACCTGAAGACACCTTCAGATTGAAAGTAAGGGGATGGAGAAATGTCTAGCATGTGAGAGGAAGCCAGAAGAAAGCTGAAGTAGCCATACTTATATCAGAAAAAGTAGACATAAAAGTAAAGGCAGTAACAAACGATGAAGAAGGACATGGTATAATAATTATACAGTCTGTCCATTAGGAAGAGCTAACAGTTATAAACATCTATGTGCAGAATTCAGGAGCACTCAAATGCATAAAACAATTAATCACAAACAGAAACAATCTTATTGATAAGAAGGTGCTAATTGCAGGGGATTTTTAACAATCCACTTACAGCAATGGGTAGATCATCCAGAAAGAAAATCACTAAAGAACAATGGAGCTGAACGACACATTGGAACAGATGGAATTGATTAATATATTTAGAACTCTGCTTCGTGAAGCTAGGGAATTCACTTCCTTCTGGAGTGTGCATGGCACATTCTCCAAGACTGATCACATATTGGGTCATAAAGCAGCCCCCCATAAATATAAATGAACTGAGATCTTACCATGCACACTTTCAGATCACAATGCTATGAAACTTGAAGTCAATCACAGGAAAATGGCTGGAAAACCTCCAAAAATGTGGAGGTTAAAAACCACCCTACTAAAGAATAATTGGCCCAATCTGGCAATTAGAGAAGAAATTTAAAAATGTATGGAAACAAATTAAAACAAAAATACAGCAATCCAAACTGTCTGGGATGCAGTTAAGGCAGTCGTAAAAGGAAAGTATATTGCAATCCATGCCTATTTCAAGAAACTAGAAAAAGCGAAAATTCAAAATCTAACAGAACACCTAAAGGAACTAGAAGGGGAGCAGAAAGAGCACCCAAAACCAGTAGAAGAAGAGAAATAATAAAGTCAGGGCAGAAATAAACAATATAGAGTCAAAAAAATAGTTGAACAGATCAATGAAACCAAGAGTTCGCTTTTTGAAAAAATAAACAAAATTGATAAACCTCTAGCCAGGCTCCTCAGAAAGAAAAGAGAGAACCCCCAAATAGACAAAATCATGAATGAAAATGGATCTATTAAAACCATTACCTAGAAATACAAGGAATCATCAGGGAGTACTATGAAAAATATATGCCAACAA
>NC_043712.1:63810352-63813664 GCF_006229205.1 Suricata suricatta
TAGCACAACACTTAGTCTGAATTATAATAACTGAATGAAAAATTCTGCTAAAAACTCTTAAACCCTTTGTTTCAGGTCACAGAGAGAATGGTTAATCAAGCCCCCAGAAGTCTCATTAGTTGTAAAATTCAGTGATTTCAGGGGGACAAAGCATATCATCTACGGAGAGCTAGACTCAGGCCCTCTCACAGCCTTGGACACCAGGCCAGGCATTGGTCACCAAACATCATCCCCAAGAGGGAGGGCACATCACAGCCCCATCACAGAGGGACCTCTGCTGTAGAAACTTGGACAACTTCTGTCCTGCCCCTCCTCCCCATGCTTTCTTCATGCTTTAGGAGCAAAGACTTGGCCCTGTGAGCAATAGTCACGGCCAGCAAACCTCTGAGGCTGGGGTTCTGGGAGATTAGCAGCTGTCCCCTGGGTCATTTCCCACTCCTGGAACGACATTTTCAGAGGTGCCCATGACTGGGGGCTGGCCACTCCTTGAAATCCCCTTCTAGGGGCTCCTTGCTGGCCCTTCCTCCTCCAGGATGTTCAGCAGGGACCTGAGCTCCCACCCCTGTCCTGACATGTGTCTGGAAGCTGCTGAGTCCCAGGACTGGCAGGGTTGATGCTCCTGCCTCTCAGCACATGTGACCTTTGGTTGCAAAGACAAAGTCTGATCTCACTCTCCAGTAGCCTCGCAAAGCACAGGTACAATCTTTGAAAGTAGCCCCCAGAGACAATTTTTCCGGCACTGTTGACTTGAGCCTGGCATCCCACCTGGGTGAGCAGACACATGGGTGACCCTGTCTCTGTTCCCTGTTGTGAGCCTGGGGCTGGCACTCACAACAGCTGCTCAGCCAAGGTCTGGAGACAATGCATCTAATACCCTTGCTCCTAATAAACAGCTTGGCTCAGTTAAGTCCTCAAGACTCCAAAGTCTGGACAAGACTATGGTGCCATCCCACATATGGATTCAAACTGGGGGGGGGGGGTGAAAAAAACAAAAGAGAAAAATTCAAACAAAATATTTAATTCTTCTTCCGATGATACCACTTTAGATGTTTCCGTAGAGTAACAAATATCAAATTCTTGCAAAGTGCAATGGATCCTGTTTTCTATCTCAGCCTTGTTGGGAGCCCAGCTGCTCTGCATACTCCAAACACACTGGGTCATCTTGCATATTCCCCTGCAACCTTTTCTCTTACCTGGTTATTCGTACGCTTCCTCTTGATGGGTTTTGTTTGATTTTAAGAAACTGTGGTAAGAGAGACGTACCTCAAAATTATTCGTTTTAGTCACATTTACTGCAGGGTGCAGGGGCACCAGCCTGCCCACCGTCACCACCAGCCTTCTCCAGAACTCTTCTCATCTCGCAAACTGGAAATCTTTCACTCCTCTCAAAGGCATTCACTTTCAGCCTCAAGTTCCCAACCTCTCTGCGGCTTTAGAGCCTGGCTGCCATCTAGCAGCTGTTTACGCAGGCACAGCCAGGCTGGCCCTTTATGTTTCAGGGGCTCTGCCGGGGTCACAGCATCCAGATTTAGTGAGAACCTCGTGGACTCTGGACACTGATGAGACTGAGTATGGTTTTCATTTGAGGGAATCCGGTAGTAGTAATTATACCCGTTTCTGCTAAGTGTCCACCAGAATTCCCACCCACAGTTCTGACTGCTTTTCAGAGACATGTAATCCAGATTTCTGATCAAAGCGGAAGCCACAGAAGTCTGTCACCGCTCCATAAAGGCTTTTGGTCCCTGGGAAGCTCCTGTCTGTGAGGAGACCTCAGGCCCCACAGGGCAGCCCAAGGCAGACTTTGTCCCAACAGGCAGCAGAGGACGCGGAGCACTTCCCTGTGCATCTCGCATCCACGCTCAGAAGAGTGGTCCCATAAGAGGCATTTCCTTCTGGCTCCTAAGACCTTGCACCCTATGAGTCTCACTGTAACTGCAGAGGGTGAGCCACGTTCTGGTTTCTTCCTTCCTGCAGAGAGTGGGGCGGCTACCCATGGAGGATCCTCACCAGACAATTCCCGCCTCACCTGAGTTCAGGAGCTGAACATCTCAAAAGCCCCTTGGTCTGTCCGCCGAGGCCTTTCCCAAGATGGGGCAGTGAGTGCAGTGGTCCTTAAGCCCTTCAGATATGGGTTATCGGCCTTGTTTTTTTACTTTAATGCTCCCGGAGCCCAGGCAGCCCACATCCTGATGAACACATGCCGGTCCCACGACCTGTATCTGAGAGAAGTAGAAGGACTCTCACCAGCCTTTGCTTTCCTTTGTCCAGAGTCCTTCAGTCCCCTTCCCCTGTCAACAGACACCTCAGGGTGGGGAGGATGGCTCCTTTCCCAGGATCACTGGGGCCCTGGGGCCAGGCCATCAGGTAACTCCACCGGCGCCCCCCTTCGTGTTTATGCAGGGCTGCTCCGGGACCCACGCTGGGCCAGTCAGAACCTTCTGTGGAGTTCTGCACACAGAAAAGCCAGAGACAACCATGACTTCTGGGTTCGGGCGGTATGGTGCAGCACCCCTGTAGGGTAAGGTCTCTTTAAAGCAAGAGAGAGAAGCTGTGGCCATTCACTAGAATGTAGACATGAGAAAAGAACATCCACTCTTCTAAGGAAAGAGGCCCTGAAAAGTAGACCCCTGCCATTTGTCTTCTATTGAGGGCTGACCAATGAGGGGCACTGGAGGGTCCGTAGGAATAGAAGGCTCACATGTTTTCTCCCCCCTTCATTCCCTTCTGCTTCTCTGATTCCAGTTGTGGGTCTGTGACTCTAGACTCGGGAACGGCTCCACCCCTGGGCTCCAGCTTTCTCAGGGAAAGATTTCTTCCTTTTCCTTTCTGCCCCAGCAGAGGTAATGGCTTCCTTCTGTCCCAGCCTCCAGATGCATCACTGTTTCTCGGTGTTCCTGTGAATTTTGCCCATGACTCAGCCCTTCCATTAATGTCCCCACAAGGACCCTGACTGATGTGGATGAAGCAATACCACTCTGGTATGTGACATAGATTTTTATTGAAGGGAAAAATAAGTGCACACAGGAGCTGTCCGTGGTGTTCCGTGCCGCTGAGTGTCTTCGAATCCCCTCGAGGGGTTTACATTGCTCTAGGAGCAAGTCTCAGTTTGTGGTCTGAAGTCCTCAGCATCTCTTCCATCCCTGCTAATCTCCCCTGTTGAGAAAGCAGACTGAGCAGCTGCACATACTAGATGTCAACCACATGCTTGGCTGTTGACACAATATTTCTGTCAATGGCACCAGTATTGCTTTTCCATTATGAGAAGGATATTAATCCACTTTTCAAATCAATGTCTTTTAGTAAATGAAAATA
>NC_043712.1:63813764-63815747 GCF_006229205.1 Suricata suricatta
TTCTACATCTCATGGATACCATGCATACTTTTCTGTATATGGTACAGATTTCTCCAGAGTGAAAAATGTCTTATGGACAGATAGACCACAAGTGCTTCATTGAATCCACACACCAGTTAGTTTGCCTTTTTAAAAAGTTTATTTATTTATTAACTTTGAGAGACAGAAAGAGAGAGAGAGAGACTGAGAGGTGGAGGAGCAGAGAGAGAGAGGGATAGAGAGAATCCCAAGCAAGTCCAGGCTACATGCAGAGCACAACACAGGGCTGGACCCCACAACTGTGAGATCACAATCCGAGCCCAAATCAAGAGTTAAATGCTAAACTGACTGAGCCACCCAGGCACCCCCCACAGCAGTTAGCTTTTCAGTTTCAAAACAACAAATACCATTTCATCTCTTGGGATGCTTCACAGCAAACTTGACTTGGAAATCTTTCACCTGTAAGCTGTCTTAAGTCATGTTCCCAGGAGGTGGATGGTAGTAATCAAGTTTCTTTTCCTTTATGGTTCAAAGGATGGACCCTGCAAATACAGGCCTGAGCATTCTATTGCCAATATCACTGCCTTTAAGACCATCCCTAGGCGGGAGGAGGCCCTCCTTGCTGAACTGAACAAGATGGGATCCATCTCTGCTGCTATAGATGCCAGCCTGGATTCCTTCCGCTTCTATGCAGGAGGTAAGCATTTGTTGATGTAGAAATTTAGGCAGAAAACTTGGAAAACTACCCTAATAAACAGAAATAATACTTTGGTATGTAGAATTCAATGAAGAATTTGGGGGTGTGTGGATTTAACATAGTTGTACATTCTGTACACATAGTATTTATGTCTGCTGTTTCCATTTGCTATGACTTGACCAAAATCCCACAAGTTTAAGGATATCACAAATATATTTATATGGCTATACAATTAGATTGGCATAGCTTACCTTACTGTTTTCCAAATGTTATCTTGAAAATTAAAAAAATTTTTTTTCTACTGAAAATAACACTGGAAAGAAGCCCTTAGCTCAAGTAAATCTGTGTTCTCTGTTGTTTCCCTAGCCTGACACCTATTAGGAGAATAATATGGCTGTGGCAGGTGGTTTTTTTTTTAATGCCCCTTGACTATTATTTTCAAAAGAGTTTGTGACAGTTGATAGGCTGGGTTACTATCACACGTCATGAAGGAATCCTTACTCCGGCACTGAATGTTACTTTCCAGGCATTTATTATGATCCAAAGTGCAGCAGTGAAGACCTGAATCACGGTGTTCTGATAATTGACCATGGCATTGAGGGAAAAGAATCAGAGAACCAAAAATATTGGGTTGTCAAGAACAGGTATGAAAATCTGGGAATATATGCTTTTGAATCTGAAAAATGAATCTTTTTTGGGAACATTTCTGAAATCCTAGCAATGTTTACCCCACCTAGAGGCAAACGCAGATATAGTCTTGATGACAATATTAAATACTACCTCAGGCTTGCTATGGGTCCTGATATAGTTTGGGTGCCACTGTATTTCTAAATTGGAATTTTTTCAATGTTCTGTAACACATCTGGTCTCAAGAATTTTCTTTTCCTGGTCACGTTGCAGTTTTGTGAAAGGCCTGGGATAGAATTCTATGCTGGGACAGAACTCAACCATGAAGAACGACCTCTCTTGATTCTTCCTGAATCTGTCCTGGTGTCTGGTGCACTGCTCAGTATTGGATGTTATTGTTCAAGAAGATATATGTGTTTGACTGTTTGTAATAGTGGGAAAACCTTGTCTTCTTGCAGCTGGGGCAGTGACTGGGGCACGGATGGCTACATAAAAATGGCCAGAGACCGGAACAACAACTGTGGAATTGCCTCCATGGCCAGCTTTCCTATCGTGTGAGATGGTGGTGAGGAAGAAGGCCTTGACTGGCAACAGAATCTCCAGAAGCTGAATTCTACTGTAAAGTTGATCACATCTTATTGTGTTGGGTATGACACTTGAATCACTGAAGATCCAAGTTG
>NC_043712.1:63815847-63817262 GCF_006229205.1 Suricata suricatta
TTGGGCTCGGATTGTGATCTCACAGTTGTGGGGTCCAGCCCTGTGTTGTGCTCTGCATGTAGCCTGGACTTGCTTGGGATTCTCTCTATCCCTCTCTCTCTCTGCTCCTCCACCTCTCAGTCTCTCTCTCTCTCTTTCTGTCTCTCAAAGTTAATAAATAAATAAACTTTTAAAAAAGGCAAAACTAACTGGTGTGTGGATTCAATGAAGCACTTGTGGTCTATCTGTCCATAAGACATTTTTCACTCTGGAGAAATCTGTACCATATACAGAAAAGTATGCATGGTATCCATGAGATGTAGAAATAAAATAAAATAGCTAAGTGGTAACCATCTAAGGAGAGAACTGAGCCATGCTAATACTGTTTCATGACCATCCTAACAGTCTATAGATAGAGAGTCTACAATTGAAAATGTGAATGTTAAATATGGTGTCTCTTTTGTTCAAAAGCAATTAACTCAGAGCAGAGCTGAAATGAAAAGAGAGGAACTCCACTCACTCTTGCAACATATGGATAAGATTCCTCTGTGTCCAGGCCTCCGTTGTTCCTAACATACTGGAAGGCATTACTCATTAGACCACCATTGCAGCCCTCATTGCCTTCAGCCCAAGAGCAGTCCAGGAGGTTCTGCACACTCAGGGGAATACGATCAGCAGTATACCGGAATATCTGTCCTTCAATGGCACCAACTGCACTAAAAGCCCAGCCAGAAGCACACCGACCCTGAAAACAAATTATAAAGGTCTCAGTCTACAAAACCAACAGCAAGACTGACAACAGTACATTGATCTGAAAACTCTTTTAACACATAGCAACGACAGGGCACCTGGATGGCCCAGTTGGGTAAGCTTCAGACTGCAGGTCAGGTCATGATCTCAGGGCTTCTGGGTCTGAGCCCTGCATTGGGCTCTGTGTTGATAGCTCAGAACTTGAAACCTGCTTTGGATTCTGTGTCTCCCTCTCCCTCTGACCCTTTCCAACTCATGCTCACTCTCTCAGAAATAAATGAATGTTAAAAACAAAAACAAAAACAAACCATAACAACACCATTATTCCACAGCAGAAAACCATAGCAGAGGGCCCACTTTCATTTTTGCTTTCCCTTTAAAGGTAACCTGATCTGATGAGTAGTCACTCTTGATACTCACAGGAGTTCCAGCAGACTTCTGTCTCCCTCTGACCACTGGTAGAGAGATACCAGTAGGGTAAGAGATGTTAAACGCTTTCCTTTTCTCATTCTTCTGGATTTTAAGGCCAAGCATCATGTGCCTGAATTCTTCATTGGTCTTCAGGGAAAAGACAATAGAATGTTGACAATCATGAGATTTGTGGGGAAATACTGACAAAAAGAACAAAACATTCAGCAAATCCATGCCACACTCACCATGTCACCAAAGCCATTCATTGCCATATC
>NC_043712.1:63817362-63819511 GCF_006229205.1 Suricata suricatta
TCATTCCTATTAAGGGGGAAAGTATTGATCACTCTCAGAGAAATGAACTAAGGATGTACAAGTACAGTTTGTGAAGAGAAAATACAAATAGTGGATGAAGCCATGGGAAGAATGTGAGCCTCCCTGGGGATCCGGAAATGAGAAGGACATGGCACATCCGTTCTCACTTAGCAGATCCACAATAAACAGCAGTGTCGGATCCTCTCAGATGCCCTGCGGTGCTGGGACCCAGCCCTCTTCTCCCTGCTGGAGAGACAGATCACAGATCATGGGACAGCCACGGGATGGCATTGTGGCAGTTCTGTGAACATTGAGAGTTTAGATAAGTGGGCCCTCTGACCTGAGGGTCAGCAGGGAAACTTGGATGAGTGTTTCTAAAGTTACATATTGTCAGTAAGAGTAGAAAGATGGGAAGGATCGAAGCGTCCAGAAGTAAGGAGACAGTTGACTTTTGGAAGCTCTGCAGTGGTTTGAGAAAGTTTGGAATTACTTAGAAACCTGCTCCAGATTTTATGAGCATGGAAACAAATCCCGTCCCTAGTTCAAGGGACATGGTAATAGACAAATGGGAAAAGAAAGAAATATATTGACACCATGCTAATGCCTTTTGCTTCCACCTAACCTGATGTCAATTAACGCTGTCTTTACTCTCTGGCTTCACATCCATGTAATGAAATCTAACCACCTTCTATTTCTTCTCTTCCTCCTCCTCCTCTTCCTCCTCCTCCTCCTCCATGTTCTCCTCCTCCTCCTCCTCCTCCTCCTCCTTCTTTTTCCTCTTTCTCTTCTTTCAAAAAGGGATAAAGGCATGAGAAAGATATGCAGGGGAGTAGGAATTGGTGGGTGGGTCTATAAATGGGTCTGTGTATCAGTCTTAGTTCCCCAGAGAAACAGAACAGAATGTAAGCCCTCTACTCCACACAAACACACACACACACACACACACACACACACACACACACACACACACACATACACACACAGAGTCACAGTCCTGATGCAGAATTCTTTCTCCCCCAGAAACCACAGTTTTGTTCCTAAGACTTTCAACTCTTGGGTGAGGCTCAGGAGTTCAGGACATACTCTCCAAAAATGAGCCACTGTGACACATTGATTATTTTGAGCTGAAGGAACTTGAGAAGCAGCAGATGCAAAAAGGGCTGTCTGACATCCCTTCCAGAAGCAGCTCATAAAATTTCCCTGAGAAAGGTTCCAGCAAGATCACAAGAGCCTGTGAGTTAACAATGAATGCATCTGCGCAAACACAATTCCTAAGTAATTCTGTTCATCCACTACTTTTGTCCCCTGTCCCCAAAGTATCTCCTTGTCACTTCCCCACAACTTACTGCACTTTGTCTGTCATTTCTTTACAGATTTATCAATACTTCCTCTAAAGGTATAGAAGCTTCCAGCTGTGGTCATCCCCTGGGGTATTCAATCCTATTGGGAAGGCCCCCATGTCAATACAAAATGTTAATACAACATAGATGCTTCCCCTGATGAATTTGCCTGATGTCAGTTTAATTCTCATGTTAGGCCAGAGATCTTAAGAGCACAGGAAAACATTCTTCAGTCAAGTGTGCTCAGGCGTGGGTTCTGTGTCCTGTCTGGGAACTCGTTCCCCACACCCACTCTCCTCCACCTGACTTGTGTGCATCCCTGTTGCAAAAGGAACTGATTTGTCAATGCCACATGATTTGCATAGCAGAGGTTCAGCGAGCCCTTGAATCAGAGCAAGTAGTCTGGTCAATAATCCAACAAAGGCTGTGCCAAATGTTACTAGGCTTGATGTAGACGACCACCTGGACAGGAGGGGATCCCATCCCAGGCACATGAGGCTTGGGTTGCCTTGAGGTGAAATGTGGGCCCCACGGCCGCCTCCTCCAGGCACCTTACAGCAGTGTAAACAGCACACAAATGTTTGCAGGGGTCAGACAGGAAACACACTGCTGCAGGGAAGATGCACAGCCCGACGCACCCCTGCTTGCTCAGAGCTCATGATCTGGACAGGTGGGGCAGCAGAGTGGTCCAGCTGGCTGGTCACACTCACAGGACAGCACCAGGAGGTGGACCCCAGGGGCTCCGCACTGCCCTCTGAGACCACACACCGCCAGGGTGCCCATCTTGGCCTTGTTCTTTTTCCTGGAGG
>NC_043712.1:63819611-63823547 GCF_006229205.1 Suricata suricatta
GCCCAGGCGCCAGTGAGGCTGCGTCCCCAGCGAGGGGAGCCCAGAGAGGAACTCAGCCCCTCAGACCAGACTGAGAAGGACGTGGACCCCCACAGACTGGTTAATAGTATTGTGAATTGAACAAGCATTCAAATGAATCAGTAGATGAGAAATCTCCATGTGTCTGAAGATTCTAAACCTTAATGTTTGTGAAAAATATATAACTTGATAGAGGTTTTCCAGATTTGAAAAAAAAATTCTTGGAGGAGGAGCCAAGATGGCAGAGAGGAAGGGAGCTCTGTAAACTTCATCTGCCCCATCTATCAAACTGAGAAGAGCATTACTCTTATCTGCAAGAGTGGAAGGAGAAAATACAGACTCCAGAAAGAAGACAACCTCAAAGATGTCTGAGTGAGTGAGAGTGAACTGGGGAGATTGGAAAATGGGCCAGCCTGAGAGGGGCAGGGGAGGTGGGAGCCCAGCCCAACACAGGGAATGCACGTGGAGCCCCTGACAGACAAAGGGAAGAGAAAGAGAAACTAAACACACTCATAGTACTGTCTCTAGAGAAGAGATAAAGAAACTTTAACCCCGCACAAAAGCTCTCATTCCATATATAACCACTGGGCAGTGAATCCCAAACCCTGGTGGCACAAGGGAAAAAACAGCCCCCACCCCTGCGCCATCCTGGTAGGGAGTCAGTGGCAACAGCACCAGGGTGCAGGAGCACTTCGGCTACAGGAGCACGCAACTCATTTCTGGCTGTGCCCGGCACCTCAGGCAGTGGCAGCTCAAATCCTGGCCGACACCAGGAGATATGGCTTCCTCCCCCTATGCGATCACGATCCCTGCTAGGGGCTGGGAGTTGGCGGCGGTGTCTGTGAGGGCATGCACTTTGCCTCCTGCAGCGCATTTCGCCTCTGGCAGTGGCAGCACAAATCCCTGCCGGCGCCAAGAGACACTGCTCCCTCCCCCTATGAGATCCTGGCTAAGAAGCCAGCCACCAAAGCAAGTACATCTCATCTGTGGTAGCATAAAAGTACATGGACTAGGATTTTGAACAAGGCAGGCCTATAAATTACAGCCAGGCTCGGCTGCAGTACAATGAGATCGAACTGGTTAGAGTGGCCTGTAGTACTTAGTTTCAGCAGAAATTGGGATACCACCATTCATCCTCCACAATCACCACCACAGGGCCTCTGAGAGCAGCTCCCAAGACCTATCACACCAAACCACGCCTATCCGCTAGGGGGAGCTGCTGCTTTTTTTTTAGGTTATTTTTTATTATTGTTACCTTTTTTACTTAAAATTTTTTTTAATTTTTACTCCTTATTTTCCTTTTTCCTATCTCCCTCTTTTTTTATTCTTCCTCTTGCCATCCAGATATATTCTCCCGTATCTCATCCTTATCTCTCCTCTCAACTGAATATACACTTTTAGACTATCCATTGTTTTTTGTTGTCTCTGCCCCACATTATTTTTTTTTCTTCTCTTCTTTTCTTCTCCTTCCTTTCCATATCCTTTTCTTCCTTTCCCCCTATTATTTGGTTTGTTTGATTTGTCTGTGTGTTTGCATGCTTCTGTTTCCACTGTGTTTTTCTGTCTGTCTTCCTCCTCAGGCTACCCCAAGAAATAAGCCAAAGAGTGCATTACAATGAGTCCCAAATATCGCTGAGTAGGGAAATAAAATAATCAAAGGCACAACAAGAGAAACTGAGAGACACCATTAAAAGAATATTTCCGGAAACTACAGACCTTGGAGAGTCAATAAGCTTCCGTTAACAGAGCGATACTAACACGTGCACAGTGCACAATGAGCTTTTTAAAACTGACAAGAGAAAGAAAACTAGTCAAAATGACTAAACAAAGGAACTCTCCCCTGAAGAATCTCCAGGAAGAAGTCACAGCCCCAGAACTGCTCAAAACAGACCTAAACAACATACCTGAACAAGAATTTTAAAAACTTGTCATAAAATTAATCGCTGGGGTTGAAAAAGCATCAGAGAAGCAACTTAGACAATGACTAGGAACTTCAAAAATAGGTGTGACAAGATTAAAAAAAGGCTATAAATGAGGTGAATAATAAAATGGACGCAGCCACCTCAAGAATTGAAGACGCAGAGAGAAGAATAGGTGAATTAGAAGATATAGTTACAGCAAAAGAGGAAGCTGGAAAAAAAATTGATCCAGGAGCAGGAAAGGAGAATTCGAGACCTGAGTGATACAATCAAATGGAACAATATCCGTGTCATAGGAATTCTGGAAGAGGAAGAAAGAGAGAAAGGTGCTAAAGTGATACTAGACCAAATTACAACTGAGAATTTCCCAAATCTCAGGAAAGAAATAGATATTAAAATTCAAGAGACACAAAGAACCCCCTTAAGATGTAATTTGAATCGACTTTTGGCACAACATATCATAGTGACACTGGCAAAATATAAAGATAAAGAGATAATTCTGAAAGCAGCTAGGAATAAAAGGGCCCTAATGTACAAAGGGAAACCTATCAGAATGGTTACAGACCTATCTAATGAAACTTGGCAGGCTAAGAAGGAATGGGAGGAAACCTTCAATGTAATGAACAGAAAAAAAACACACAGCCAAGAATCCTTTATCCAACAAGCCTGTCATTCAAAATAGAAGGAGAGATAAAGGTGTTCCCAAATAAACAAAAATTGAGAGAATTCATGACTACCAAACCAGCCCTACAAGAAATACTAGAGGAACTCTATGAGGGAAATGTTGCAAGGAATACAAGGTATCAGAGACACAACTGTAAACATGAATTCTACAGAGAACACAATGACTCTAAACAGACATTTTTCAGTAATAACACTGAATGTAAATGGAATGAATGCTCCAACCAAATGACACAGGGTAGCAGAAATAGATAAAAAACAAAATCCATCTATTTGCTGTCTACAAGAGACTCATTTTCGACCAAAACATACCTTCAGGTTGAAAGTAAAGGGATGGAGAAATATGGATCATGCAACTGGAAGCCAATAGAAAGCCAGAGTGGCCATACTTATATCAGACAAACTGGACTTTACAGTAAAGGCAGTAACAAGAGATGAAGAAGGACATAAAATAATAATTACAGGTTCTCTCCATCAGGAAGAGCTAACAATTATAAACATCTATGCACCAAATTCGGAAGGGCCCAAATACATAAAACAATTAATCAGAGACTAAAACAATCTTACTGATAAGAATGTGCTAATTGCAGGGGACTTTAATACTCCACTGACAGCAATGGATAGATCAACCAGACAGAAAATCACTGAAGAAACAATGGACCTGAATGACACTTTGGAACAGATGAAATTGATAGATATATTTAGAACTCTGCTTCCTGAAGTTAGGATATTCACCATCTTTTTGAGTGCACATGGCACATTCTCCAAGATAGATCACATACTGGACATAAAGCAACCCTGCATAATTATAAACGAATAGAGTTCATACCATGCACACTTTCAGATCCAAATGCTATGAAACTTGAAATTAACCAAAGGAAAAAGTCTGGAAAAAACCCAAAACAGTGGCCGTTAAAAAACCACTCTACCAGCGAATGATTGGGCTAATCAGGCAATTAGAGAAGAAATTTAAAAATATATGCAAACAAATGAAAATGAAAATACAACAATCCAAACTCTCTAGGATGCAGCAAAGGCAGTCCTAAGAGAAAAGTATATTGCACTCCAGGCCTATTTCAACAAATTAGAAAAAGCACAAATTCAAAATCTAATGAAGCACCTACTGGAACTAGAAGGGGAGCAGCAAGAGCACCCCAAACCCAGAAAAAGAAAAGAAATAATAAAGATCAGGGCAGAAATAAACAATATAGAATCCAAACAAAAAAAAGTGGAGCAGATCAATGAAACAAAGAGTTGGTTCTTTGAAAAATAAACAAAATTGATAAACCTCTAGCCAGGTTCCTTAGAAAGAAAAGAG
>NC_043712.1:63823647-63824651 GCF_006229205.1 Suricata suricatta
AATACAGATGCAAAAATACTCAACAAAATACTGGTAAATCGAATTCAACAGCATATAAAAAAATTATCCATCATGATCAAGTGGGATTCGTTTTTGGGTTACAGGGCTGGTTCAATATTCACAAATCCATCAATGTGATACATCACATTAAAAAAAGAAAAGATAAAAACTATATGATCCTGTTGATAGATGCAGAAAAAGCATTTGACAAAATACAGCACCCCTCCTTAATAAAAACCCTTGAGAAAGTTGGAATAGAAGGAGCTTATTTAAACATTATAAAGCAGTTTATGAAAAGCCCACAGCTAATATCATCCTCAATGGGGAAAATCTGAGAGCTCTCCCCCTGAGATCAAGAACAGGACAGGGGGGGTCCACTCTTACCACTGTTGTTTAACATAGTGCTGGAAGTCCTAGCATCAGCAATCAGACAATAAAAGAAAATAAAAGGCATCAGAATTGGCAATGATGAAGTCAAACTTTCACTTTTCGCAGATGACATGATACTCTACATGGAAAACCTGGCAGACTCCACCAGAAGCCTTCTAGAACTGATCAATGAATTCAGTAAAGTTGCAGGGTACAAAATCAATGTACAGAAATCAGTTGCATTCCTATACACCAATAGTGAAGCAGCGGAAAGAGAAATCAAGAAACTAACCCATTCACAATTGCATGAAAAACCATAAAATACCTAGGAGAACACCTCACCAAGAATGTAAAAGACCTATATGAAAGGTGATTGACCTCTTATGAAAGAGATTGAAGAAGACACTAAGAAATGGAAAAACATTCCATGCTCATGGATCAGAAGAATAAACATTGTGATAATGTCATTACTACCCAAAACAATCTACACATTCAATGCAATCTCCATGAAAATTGCACCAGTGTTCTTCTCAAAGCAAGAACAAGCTATCCTCAAATTAGTATGGAACCACTAAAGACCCCGAAGAGCCCAAGTAACATTGAAGAAGAAAACCAAAACGGGAGGCATCACAATC
>NC_043712.1:63824751-63826660 GCF_006229205.1 Suricata suricatta
GCAGAGCTGGACAAAGCATAGATATGACCTCCCTCAGCTGCCCTGGAGCAAGCCAGAGAATCTTCTGGAAGTTTGCTGGGGCTGCAGCAATGTGCCATGGTCACCGTGCCTCTAGTGTCTTCAGAGTACAAGGGCCTGTGGGGCTTAGGCAGCGGGGACAAACATACCCTCAGTCCAGCACATAGGGCACCTGGTGGCCAAAGTCAAAGTGCTAAGATCGAAAGTGTACAAAGCAGAAAAGGGCCACAAGCCAATTAACTGCAGTGTCTCCAGGATCTGGTAGTTGGATTCCAGCCAGAACCAGGCTTTCTGCCTTTCCCCTGTCACAGGAGCGGAGGACACTGGTGTCTTCAAATGAATTGTCATGTGAACCTGTGTGTCACCAAATAGGTAGAGAATGTTCTGTTCCACTTGGTGAGATACTCCTAGTGAATGGTGATGCTCACAGGACATGGTGACTGCAGTTCAGATGCTTGCTGTGCAGGAGAGGGGGTGGCAGGAGCTGACTTAAAGGGAAGGGGAGGGGCGCCTCAGTCGGTGGTGCATCAGACTTCGGTTCAGGTCATGATCTCACAGTTCTTAGGTTCAAGTCCCAAGTCGGGCTCTGTGTTGACAGATTAGAGCCTGGAGCCTGCTTCCGATTCTGAGTCACCCTCTCTCTGTCCCTCTGCTGTTCGTGTTCTCTCTCTCTCAAAAATAAATAAACAAAAAAGTAAGAGGGGAAGGGGCTGACTTTGAAGGTTAAATTAGAGGGAGGGGAGGCAGATTTGCATCAGGGGTCAAGGGCTTATCTGCAGCTCTACATGGCATCAGGGAGAGATCCAGGGAGAGCCCCACTTCTTCCAGCCTGGTGGGCAGCACTTGGATGAGTGACTGTGTCACAACAGAAGGTCTTCAGCGTCTGCACTGACTTGGGCCATAAATCAGGGGAGGTACTGGCAGGGTCCCCCAGCCCCTTCCCTCCCCTGCAGGGCTTTGTCTGAACTTACTGAGATTTGAGGCTGAGGGAGAAACCAGAATAAGGACACCCTGATGCTCCACAGAGCACTGGGCAGGGGGAGGAGTTCTCAGATGACAAGGACCAGCACAGATTATGTTAAATGTGAATGGAATGCTGTGCCTGTAATATAACAAAGACGTCAAAGGAAACATCAAGAGTGAGATATAATGTGTTTCAGTGTATAATGCTGGGGCTCAGGGCATGAGGACATGTAGCGAATTTGGCAGATATGGTGACTGTGCACAGTCCCTAAGCAGCGCCTGCAGAAGTCCATGCATCCTGGGCTCTGGGATGCGTTTCGGACACTGTGGCAGCTTTCTGCCCTGAATTTCCAAACCGGGGGAGGGGAGTGGGGGTAAGAGCTGACAGTGGTCTAAATGTATAGAGCCTTCCAGCAATGACTTAACAGCTGCATTTGTGGAAATCTCAGTAATTATTAAAATATACACCACCATTACAAAGTTCTGGATCATATGTAACATGTACTTAGGTTCTAAAGTCAAATGATCATTAACATTATGTTACTTTCTTATATAAATGCTCAGCAAACCCTTAGAGCTCAGAAGAGAATTGTTACCATGCAAGACATTTGTAAACGTGTGTGGACATAGAGCACTCATATCCATGAGAAACCTCAACTCAAAATGTAGCGCCAATTTCCACTGCTCTCTAGGGGGCAGTGTGGCTACGTGTGGAAGGAAGGTCACAGCCACAGAAAATGGAGGAGGAGTGGAGTCTGACAGGGGAGCCTGCGGGGTGGTCAGTGGAAGAAGCCACAGTGGCTCAGCGGGAGGAGACCAGCAAGACATCCCCCTCCAGGGTTACAACTGTTAGCAGTGTGTGACAGGCCTGAGTTCACAGGAGACCCCTGCAGATCCCCTTGAGTCATGTTGTTTCTACATGTCTCTT
>NC_043712.1:63826760-63829235 GCF_006229205.1 Suricata suricatta
GGAGGGAGGAGAAAAACTGGATTTGCTGCCAACATTCATGCTTCAAGAGACCTCACTGGACAAGGTTTCTGTTTGGGCCCCTTGAGGGCAATTGGGAGCCACACTGGATTCCCATTCCTTCCTGAGGCTGCTGAGTGGGGAGGAGGGCAGTGAATGCTCTGGACAGAGGGGCTCAGGCTCTGCATTTCACACCCTCTCCCCCAACTCCTTACCCAGAGTCCAACAGACCAGGAGAGAGCTCAGAAGCAGGCTGCCCCCACTCCCATGTGTGGAATTTAGTCCTGTGACAGAAATGACATTTCAGGGATGCATTGGAGTATGTGGCCTTGAGCTAGGGCCACCCCTAGTCTATCTCCGAGGTGGAATTCAGCCCCAGACCTGAGGATCAGAGACAGGCAGTCCTATGGAGGTTCAGGTAAGGATGGAGGGATGGAAACTCCACAGGGACCAGTGTTACGTAATGCAGTGGGCAGTCTGCTGTGAGGGGTAGGGAGGGTCTCCTTCCAAACTGTCCCTGGAAGTGACAAGACCCATGTACAGTTAAACATCGACCTGCCTGAGGCTGGGGAAGAGCCCTGTGCTGTGTCTGCAGGCTCTGTAAGGGGTCTCCTCCTACCTCTGAGGGACAAGCGTGTCTTGGACTGAAGGGGCCTCACTGGAGGCACCAGCATATGGAGTCCCTAGTCCTTGAGCTCCCTGCTTACCAATCACATTTTGACCCTCCCAAAGCAGTTTTAAGGGAGTCCTCCTAAAAGTAGGCCATGCCACAAATATGAGGTGCCATGTGGGCCTCCCAGGGGCACTGCTCATGGATGGGACAGGCTCCTTGGGGCAGCTGAGGCCTCCAAAGGAGGTCTGCTACCAGACACAGCACCATTGTCACCGCACAGTGACTCTCTGAGTATCTGCAGGATCATGTTCAGCTCCCTCCAAGACCACAGCCCTAGAATGGTCAAGACTTCGATCTTTTCCTTGGAGAGATGCCCACGTGGGCACATTTATATCACTCTGACAGCCGGTAGTTGGATTGCCTCAGACACTTGACTCTTTGCTCTGTCACCTACTGAAAATGCTGGGGGATAGGGACTGAGCTACCAGCCCGGATGCAGGACCAGGTGGTTTGTGTGGATCCTGGTTCCCTGGTCAGCACCCTTGTCTTAAGGTCCCTGGTGTCTTCCCCACACTGTCTGGCTGCCACACAAATCCGCGCTCTGTGGTCAGGAGAGTGTCACACTGATGCATGTGGGGATGCAGGGGGAAGGAAATACTCAGAACAGAGAGCAGCTAGTGTCCAGGAGAAGCTCTGCAAGGACTGCTGCCTGCTGTCCCCAGAGAGGAGCGCATGGGAGGGAGTGTCTTCTGCCCAGGGTGCAATGGTGGCTTCTCCATCAGGCCACTGGCCAAGAGTGACCAAATTAATGTTTTCTTCTATGATTTTAATGTCTCCACCTGAAATCATGTAGTATTTTCACAATACTGTACACAAGTCTGTCCTGATCTTGTATCCTTCCGACAGAAAATCAGTTGGTGCAGGATCCTTTTCATTGGCAAATCTGGTCTGCTCTCAGGGAGCCAGAGACCATGTGGCCCCTGAGACAAGTCCATGCCTGACAGTTTGTCCAGGACAAAGGTTTGACGGCACACGGAGTGGACAGACCCATTCTCGGGAAACCCTAGAGTCTCCGCCAGACTTGGACTAACAGTCTGCAGACAAGCAAACTGCAATGTGGCCCACGTTGCCACTGTGGGTTGAGTCATTTTGTTTTCTTAATTTCTATTTGCCAGTGTCCGATTTTTATAACCAGAGAGACATATTTGCTTAAGAATAACTGTTCTTGCCTTTTCTCCTTCCTGCCTTGAATATTCCCATTGTCCATGTCCTCAGTCTGAAATCTTTGCTCCTACACAAGGGCTTAATTTTGTGTTTGGATGACCAACTGAAAGTCAAAGCAGCCCAGGTGAACTGGTGAATTGTTCAGGACCCTGCCATGTGTGTTATTATTCTCTGCCAACCTAAGATACTAACTGCAGCTGTATCTCAGCTCATCAGGTCCCTCCGCCATGGAGCCCTGCCTCTCACCACCCAAGTCCCAGCCCTGAGGCAGACTAGCTCTGCCCTCAGGACGATGGAGGAGCAACAGACAGGCTCGCTAGTAATGGGGCAGTGGGTCCAGAGCACCACTCCTGGGGATCCACTAGGTCCCAGTGCAGGAGACCCAAAAAGTGTTGTCCAGCTAACCTCACAGGTCTCCCCATTACTGTGTATATAATTTTCTTAAATGGATTCATTATTTTCATTTACTAAAAGACATTGATTTGAAAAGTGGATTAATATCCTTCTCATAATGGAAAAGCAATACTGGTGCCATTGACAGAAATATTGTGTCAACAGCCAAGCATGTGGTTGACATCTAGTATGTGCAGCTGCTCAGTCTGCTTTCTCAACAGGGGAGATTAGCAGGGATGGAAGAGATG
>NC_043712.1:63829335-63835473 GCF_006229205.1 Suricata suricatta
GGTCTCCTTGTCCACTAGGAGCTTTGTGTGGGAAAGCAAGGGTGCAGAGCCCCTGGGAATATGATCTCCAGGAGGGGTGGGGTGGGTGAGCACTGAGTGGAGTGACCAGGGTACCTGGGGTGCCCGGCCTAGCAGGGAATGTCCTACCCCCCAGCCCCACACCTGCCCCTACAGCAGTGGCAGTGTGAGGATGAAAGAGTGGACACTCATATGGGTCAGTCCATAGCTGGTCCTGGAGCCTCTCTAGCTCAAAGGATGGCTCTAGCTCTAGCTGGGCCCGTCTCCGAAGCTGGTGTGGGAGGCTGTGTGCGACCTGGCTCTAGCTCTGTGGAAGCTGCCAGAGAGGACCCAGACCTGGTTCTGCAGCTGCAGCTGGATATAGCCCTTGAGCTGGCTCTAACTCCAGCCCTGAAGCTAGAGCTACTGCTGCAGACACTGGCTCTGGCTCTGGGATTGAAGCTGCCTCTGACTCTTGAGTGAGTGCTGGAGAGGCCTTAGCCTTGGATCTGGAACTGAAGCTGCCTGTGGATCCAGAGCTAGTGATATAGCTGGTGCTAGTGTCATGGTGAATCTAATCCTGGAACTGGTGCAGGAGCTGTCCATGGTGTGAAAGCTGGTGTCAGAGCTCCCTCTGGTGACGGAGTCCTCATGGATCTAATAATCCCAGAAAGGGTGCAGGGGCTGATCATGGTGTGAAAGCTGGAGTCCAAACTGCCTCTGACTTTGGAGCAGGCTCTAATTTTGACTGTGAGGCTAGGTCTGCCTTTGGGGCTCTAGTTGGACAGTCAGTGCTAGACCTGGCTCTGCAGCTGGTGGTTAAACCGGTGGTGGAGCTGGCTGTAGCTCCGGCGCTGGCTCCACCTATGGAAACAGTGTCAGGGCAGATGCTGACCCTAGAGCCGGCACTAGAGCAGACACGGGATCTGACCCAGGAGTCAGTGACAGAGCTAGTGCCAAAGCATGATCTATCTGTGACGTTGGTGCTGGAGCTGCTTCTTTCTCATGAAGTGGCATTGGCTCTATGGCCACTACTGGTCCCCAAGGCAGCTTTCACTATAGAACTGGTGCAGGAGCTGACACTTGTGGGGGCTTCTGCTCTGGACCTGGTATGAGAACTGTTTCTATGGCAGCCCTAGCTCTGAACAGGGTGCTGACTCTAGTTCTGGAGCCAGTGCTAGAGCAGGTGCTGGAGCTAGCTCTTCCTTGCAACCTGGCACCAGCTCTGAACGCGCTTTGCACTGCTTCTCACTCAAAAGTGGGCACTAGACCACCACTGGGGCTGACACAGGAGTTGGGGAGAGAGCTGCTTCTCTCTCTGGAGGTGGTGCTACAGCTGGCATAGAGCCAGTGCTGGCTGTGGGGTAACATCGACCTTGACTGAGGAACTGGCACAGGAGCTAAAGCTGGAGCTGCCTCACTCTCGGGAGTTGAATCACTGCTGCACTGGAGGTGATTCCAGCTGTGAAGGCGGCTTGAACTCTGGTGCTAGAGCTGGCTCTGGCTCTGGAGCCACTGCTAGCTCTAGTTCTGAGTAGGTAAGGAACTGGCGGTAGCAGAGGTCAGATGCAGAGACCAGTGCTAGCATTGACTTGGAGTCTGGAGCTTTTGCTGGAGCTGGCTGGCTCTGCAGGACTCTCAAGCCTTTGTGCTGGCCCTGGAGCTGGCTCCAGGGTGGGAGCTGGTGCTGAAGCTAGTTCCGGAGCTGACACTGGCTCTAGAGATGGTTCTAATGCCAGAGCTGCCTATAGCTCTGGTTGTGCTGTCAGATCCGATACAGGAGCAGGCTCTAGTTCACTCCTGCCATTATCGCTTGCTTTCATTTTATGTTGGGTTTGCTCCAGAGTCCAGAACTGGCTGGTGCTGGAGTTGGCAAGTTAGCGGATGACAGAGCTGTCTCTGTCTCTGCATCTGGGTGCTAAATCGAGTGTGGAAGCTGGTTCTAGCCCTTCAGCTGGTGCTGGAGCTGGTGCTGGAGCTGGCTGTGGTTCTAGCACTTTCACATGAGCTTATGTTAGAACAAAGGCTCTGGGTTGATACTAGACCAGATGAACAAGCTCGCTCTAACCCTGCACCTGGCACTGGCCTGGAAGCGGCATGGAGACCGATTCTGCCTCCGCTCTGGAAATGCTGCAAGAACTGGTGCTGAAGCTGGTGCTGGAGCTAGCTCTAGCTCTGTGCAGGTCACTCTATCGACTGCTGGGCTTGTGCCAGAAATGGCTCTTACTCCAGATTTCATACCAGAACTGGTGGTGGAGCTGGCACTGATGGTGCTGCTACTTTTGAAGCTGGTGAATGAGCTGCTGCAAGGGGACGAAGGTTGGCCACAGGAGCACCTATCCCTGTGCCTTTGCAAACTAGAAAATTTCTGAGCGCCGTTCAGAGAGGTGCTAGCTCAAGAATCCACCCCAGGTCATCTTCCTCTCCTGTAGACCTTATGTGTAAATATAAGGAAAATTACTTTTCTTCCTTTCCTTGTCCTCTTATGGTGTAACATATTATACGTTGCATTAATAAGAGTTACCTTCACATCATAGGATGTAAGTTACAGGGTATCAAAGCAAAATGGGGGCATCACCTAAGTGTAAGCAGCCTCCCTGGGCAGAGGATGTATATGGTTTGAACTATACACAGACAGCTGTGCCATGCTAGGAGGGAGAATGACTTTCTTACACTCTTTATTTGGAGACCTGGACAGCCCGGCTTGCACAACACTAAAATATCTTCCAAAGTCTCTTTTGTTTACAGGCCTTACAGACTTAGTGCCAGGTTGAGTGCAAAGTGTCTCCCCAGTCCAGACCTCGTGCTGTGCACCAGCCTCTGCGGGCACATCCGAGAAATGCAGAGAAATGCCTGGCCGAGGATTTCCTGGCTGAAGACACACAGATGACCCTCCAAACCTTCTTGTCTGGAACAGACCAACTGGTGGACACAAAGCTGCCACTTGTGACACCAGCTAGAAACACCGTCAGCACCCAAACTACTGGAATAGAAAAGCAGATACGTGAGGCCTCAGAAAATACACCATAATCAGTGTATCTCTATTTGCAAATGACATGACGGCATTTCTAGGAAATCATACAGAAGACACACAAAGGCTTCCGGAAGTAATCAAATTGTTTGGGAAGGCTGCAGGATACATGAACAGTATTTAAAAAAAAAGCAATTATAGGAGAACGTTAACTGGTGCAGCCAATGTGGAAAGCAGCACAGAAGTTCATCGGATAATGAAAAGAGAAATACCATGGAATCCAGCAACTCCATTTTGGGTATTTATCCAAAGGAAACAAAAACACTAACTCAAGAAGATATCTTACTCCCTGCCCATGTTCATGGCAGCATTACTTCCAAGGATGTGGAAGCAAGCCTCGTGTCCACGACAAATGAATGGACACAGAAGATGTGGGGGTGTACACATATTTAGGCATATGTACTGGATTCCTGATCAGCCATGAAAAGAAGGAAATCCACTTGTAGCAACACAAGGATGTGGTGCTAAGTGAAATATGTCAGACAGAGGAAAGGAAGTATCATATCTCGTTTATTTGTAGATACTTACAAACAGAGCTCAACAAGCTCACAGATACAGAGAAGGCACTGGTGGGTGCCAGAGGCAGAGGGTAAGGGATGAGCAAATGGCTGAAAGAGGTCAAAAGCAACAATCTGCCAGTTAGAAACTAAATGCGTTTAGGAATGTGCAGCACGGTCACTAGAGTTAATACCATATTGAACATTTGGACACTGCAAAGAGTCACTCTTAAAATCTATAACAAAAAAATGTACAACTCTGTGTGGAAATGGACGTTAACTAGACGTGATGGGTGATCAATTAGCAATATACAGAGCTATCGAATCATCATGGTATATACGGAACTCACAGAATTCCCCATGTCATTTAAAAACAAATCAGGGGTGCCTGGTTGGTCAGCATATTAAGTGGCCAACTTCAGGTCAGGTCATGATTTCGCAGTCCTTGGGTTCGAGCCCCAAGTCGAGCTCTGTGTTGACACCTCTGAGCCTAGAGCCTGCTTTGGATCCTGTGTCTCCCTCTCTCTCTGTCCCTCTCCTGCTTGCACTCGGTCTGTCTCTCTCTCCCTCCCTCTCAAAAATAAACATACAAAGTAGGTGTACTGGAGGTCATGGAGGAGGGTACTTCTGGGGAAGAGCATTGGGGGTTATATGGAAACCAATGTGACAATAAACTATAAAAAATATAGGTATATGAAAGAGAGCATCAAGAAACCTAGAAGACACCATACTGAGTGGGACAACGTATCAGTCAGTTACATATGTCATAAGAGACTTGCATGTAGAATACATATTGATTTCTACAGCTCAATAGTAAGAAACTACTCATCCAATTTAACCATGCGAAATGCAACTGAGTAGACATTTCTCAAAAAAAAAAAAAAAAGATAAGCCAGTGGCCAACAATGTTCAACATCATTCTTTAAGTATTAAAATTCACTCAAAGCCACAACGAGTTACAAGTTCACATCCACCAGGATGGATGTAGTTAAAAAGATAGACATGAAGCAGACTTGGCAAGAATCAGTAGAAATTGGGATCCTCCTACATTGTTTGGAGAAATATTAAATGATGTAGTCCTTTAGGAGACAGTCTAGCACTTCTTCAAAATATAGACACGTAGTTTCCATAGGATCCAGTACACACCCAAGAGAAATGAAAACCTACCAAAATATGGACACATGATTACTCACAATGACACTAAGGTAGAAACACCCCCAAGGTCCACCGACTGCTGAGTGGATAAACCGAAGATGGTCTATCTGCACCATGAAAAGTATTTGAAAACTAGTATTTGGCCTGAGACAGACTGAAGCACTGCTACATGCGACACACATGGGTGAACGTGGACACCACCAGCTGCATTAAAGGAGCCTTCAGACAACAGCAAGTCTGTGTTTCTCTGTGTCTAGAAAAGGCCCAAGGCAGACAGCCTGGCTACAGCGGTGCACCTTCTACCAGGTCATTCCAGGGGAAATGATGCCAGGTGTATCCATGGCCACAGGCACCCCCCGGGGCGAGGGCAGTGGTGGGCGATGGTGCCCCCTTTGGTGCGGTAGATCAGCTCTCTCACCTGCAGGATGACTGGGGTAGCCAATCCTTAATGGAAGGTCAGAGGACTCCAGCTGGATGGACCCTTTGTACATCAACAAGAGCAGTGCAAGAAATAGGCCCAGGGAAGCAGCGCATGGGTCCTCGGTCCCAGAGCGGCACAGTGGACACACAGCACCCAGACCTGCCGCAGCACTGGAGAGTCCTACGTGGACTCCGGGCACCACCTGACCCCTTTCGGGGGCTGTAAACTGCCAGCCGGCGGGGGTCACCGCGTTCTCACCGGCGCACGCCCAGCACATGACAGGCCCCACAGCGGCTGCAGGAACTATTTCCACGCCCTCAGCGGTCCCATGAACCACGTGGACCAAGCAAGGGGAGCTGTGGGGGGTTCGCACACTCGGCGGAGGCCAGGGACGTGCCTAAGTGGGGACAGAGGCCACAACCTCAACCTGAGTGGCGCCTCCCTTCCCAGGCTCCAGGTAGGTGTGTCCCCTGCCCTGCCCTGGACAAGGCGCCCAGCTCTGCCCCAGCGTCCCCACCCCCAACTCCCAGAGGGCAACCTGCAAATCTCTGCAGCACACCACGCCGCCCTCCTCCAGCTAGGCCTCAGCCAGGGGAGAGCCCACTCTGCCCCCAGGCAGAGTCAGCTACGTGGTTCCACCTCTGGCCCTCAGGCACAGTTGGAAAACCAGCCAGGGAAAGCAGGGACTGGCCCAGGACGACTCTAGGGAACAGGGTAAGCTCACGCCTCTGTCTGGGCTGCTCCCTTCGATGTGAAATATTAGGACAGAAGATGGGGCCAGTTTCAGGTGGAATAAAAACTTGTAGACATTTCGAGGAGGGGTGAGAGACCCAATAAGCATAGCAGGTTTCCAGGGGAGATTTGTGTCCCCAAAGTCCTTGTACCTACTAGGAGGCCCAGGGGCCCTAGACCCTGCATGTCAGTAAAGGTGTCTCCTGCCGAGGTGCTGGCCAGGATCTAGTGTCCCCCATGTCTCCATGTGTAGAGTTTCTTGTATTAGAGAATCTAGAACAGGTTGTTATGCAGAGAGAGTGTAT
>NC_043712.1:63835573-63836575 GCF_006229205.1 Suricata suricatta
CTCTTTCATCCTCACACTGCCACTGCTGTAGGGGCAGGTGTGGGGCTGGGGGGTAGGACATTCCCTGCTAGGCCGGGCACCCCAGGTACCCTGGTCACTCCACTCAGTGCTCACCCACCCCACCCCTCCTGGAGATCATATTCCCAGGGGCTCTGCACCCTTGCTTTCCCACACAAAGCTCCTAGTGGACAAGGAGACCATGAAGTTTGGACATTGAGGCTTGTGACTTACAAACTATATGACTTTTGACCCAGAAACTCGACTTGATGGCTTGTGTCCTAAAACGGAGAGATTTATGGACATGGTTGATTCCTTTAGGAAGATGGGAGTAAAACTTCAGAAATGGTCCATGTTCCAGAGCCCAGCGTTTTTGAAAATTCTGATGTGGGGACAGAGAATGTAGAGGAAGAGGCTTGAGTGGCCGGCGTCCATCCCCGGGGAAAGTAGGTTCAGGAGGAGCACACCCCTGGACGCCTCGCTGCACACGCAGGGGTGCACACGCTGGGTCAAGCTTCTCAGCTGATCCTGAGATGAGCGCTGCGGGGTGAGGGTCCTGGATGAGCGGACGGGTATGGCGCTGCACATGGTTTGCAAGAGAGGGGTGCCTGGCACACTTGTCTGAGGATCTGCTGAGGGTTGTCACCTGGGCTGCCACTCCCCTGACCAAATCCTGCTGGTCTGAGGGTGGCCAGCGCTGCCTCCACAAGGTTTCTTTCTTTATTCTTCTTCTTGTTCTTCTTGTTCTTGTTCTTCTTGTTCTTGTTCTTCTTGTTCTTGTTCTTCTTCTTGTTCTTGTTCTTGTTCTTCTTCTTTTTCTTCTTCTTCTTCTTCTTTTCTTCTCCTCCTCCTCCTCTTCCTCCTTCTTCTTCTTGTCTTTGCATATTTCCTGACACCCCCTGGCAGAGAGCCATCCTCTGTAAGACTCCTTCTTGTGGATCCTAAACACATTCATGGGGAGAAGTCTGTATCTGCACAGCAGGGGGTGGCCTTGAAATAGGTTTC
>NC_043712.1:63836675-63838399 GCF_006229205.1 Suricata suricatta
TGGGTTGCCAGCCCAGTTTCCCAAATCCATGGCCAGCGCTCTCTGCAGCTGCGTCTTGTCTCCAAGCAAAGTGTTCTCAGTGTGTGTGTGCTAAGTTCCCTGGTGCATATGAGGACCATGATGCCTCCGGTAAGAAAGAGGAGAGCCAGGCGGGGCTCACTTAGCACCAGGGCCCTGGCAGACAAGCCAGCCCTCTGCCTGTTGGCCATGGCGCACTCCTCCCCCAACCAGCAGCCTCTGCCCGCCTTACCCCCAGCATCCAGGAGGAGAGGAATGCAACCTCAGAACAGCCTCAGGGCTAGCCCCGGAAGAGCTGGGTGCAAGGAAAGGTGAGGGAAGACAGAAGGGGTGTTCATGGCTCCAAAATCTGGTGACCAAAGTCCGGAGGCAAGAGGAAGGTGGGAGCAAATACCAGTTGTGCATTTGGACATCTTCCTAATAGGAGAGGGGACTTGGTGAAACTAGGAACAGGAGCAGAGACCAGAGGCCTTCAAGGGCGCCTGCAGGAGGATTGGAAAGAACCAGAGCCAAACCCACAAAAGCACAGGGGTGGCAGGAGGTGCAGGAGAAATCCATGTGCCGGTTCTCTAGTCCCCCCGCCCCTCAACGTCACTCTCTCTGTGTGTATAGACACGATGATTCCAGTTCTTTCTGAACATGACTTTCATGTCTTCTTAGATCAAGGAGGGCCATGACGGCTGCGTTCCCCCTGGCTGGCTGAGAGTGAGAGGCCTCAGCGCCTCCTGGATGGGTCTGGCCTCAGGATTGTGTTCCCAGGCGCGCACACAGCAGGGAGCAGACAGGGTGCTGAGAGCACACAGGAACCCATCAAGAAATGAACAGGCAAGTAAGCTGTTTCTCATTGGGGTGGGGCAGAGGCGGATAGGGTCTTGGTCTCGGATTTCAGAAACGGGGCTGGAAAGCCACTGCTGTCCCAGTGATGTCCCTCAGTGACCTGAGTCCACCTGCCCCTGGGGAGCACCTGTGACCCTCTGCTCTGCCTGAGGGCTCCATCCTGCCCCACAGGTGCCTAGTCTCTGTCTAGCCAGGGCCAGCCTGTGCCTGGGAGCACAGACACCCCAACCACCTCCAGCCCCAGAGACAGAGCTGGTCAGTGTAGGACACAGTCTCCCAGCGGGCCTGAATGCCAGCCACCACGGTGCTCCCCCACCTCCTCCGGGCTCTCTGTACTCATCCTCCCTTGGGCTCCATGGCAGTGGCAGGGACTGAGAAGGGGCATCTTGGACCCCGTGCCCGGAGGAGCTGTAACAGCTGGTTCATTGGCTCTTTCTGTCTTCCAGGCACCAATCAGGCCATGATTCCACCTCATCTCTCAGGGAATCCAACAACCCATCAAGAAGGCCCATGTCCCCGTGTCACAGACGGGGAAGCAGAGCCAAGAGGACAGCCTGGATTGCTAGTTAGATGAGTGGTTTAGGAACCTCATCTCCTTGAGTTTGGATTGTCCTAACTGCAGGCCAGCATCTCAGGGTCCTGGAGCTCAGGGTCCCACGTCCTAGGGTCCTCGCCCACCACCCGTGAGGTAGCCCTGAACTCAGGGGAGCAGAACTGACAGATCACCTAGGACTGGGCATGGTGACCAGGGAAGGGCCCACCCTGGGCTCTGTGGGTTCTCCCCGTCCTGGACTGTCCAGTCCCCTGCAGGTCGAGGACCACTGGCGGGAACCTGCAAGGGCCTCTGCTTCCTCATGTTGTCACCTGGG